>NW_022991253.1:0-42985 GCF_902827175.1 Gymnodraco acuticeps
TTGAACTCAAATACCTGTACTTTCTACTTCTCACATGTTGAAACTCAAATACTGTACTTTCTACTTCTTACATGTTGAACCAAATACCTGTACTTTCTACTTCTTACATGTTGAACTCAAATACCTGTACTTTCTACTTCTTAGCAGTTGAACCTCAAATACCTGTACTTTCTACTTCTTACATGTTGAACTCAATACCTGTACTTTCTACTTCTTACATTGTTGAACTCAAATACCTGTACTTTCTACTTCTTACATGTTGAACTCAAATACCTGTACTTTCTACTTCTCACATGTTGAACTCAAATACCTGTACTTTCTACTTCTCACATGTTGAACTCAAATACCTGTACTTTCTACTTCTCACATGTTGAACTCAAATACCTGTACTTTCTACTTCTTACATGTTGACCCAAATACCTGTACTTTCTACTTCTCACATGTTGAACTCAATACCTGTACTTTCTACTCTAACATGTTGAACCTCAAATACCTGTACTTTCTACTTCTTACATGTGAACTCAAATACCTGTACTTTCTACTTCTTACATGTTGAACTCAAATACCTGTACTTTCTACTTCTTAAATGTTTGAACTCAAATACCTGTACTTTCTACTTCTCTCATTTTCCAAACAGCTGGTTCCTTTAGTCTGAATGTGTGTTTGATGCGTGATCATTATTCTTTAGAGTCATTGCGTGCCTATTGATTTGAACACGATCCGTGTATCCATCATTTCCTGGTCTTCTCTAAAGAAGAGGGACCGCAATGGAAACGTTGTCATGTTGCCGTTGTTCAGCATGGAAACATTCATTAGCTAACAATGACATTATTGTTCTATTAATATAAAGGGAGGTCAGGTACTCTTTAAAGCAGCTGCTAGTTATGGGTACTTTTTACTGAAGTACACTTCAAAGCCTCTTTACTTTTACTTGAGTAAAGACATTTAGTCAGTACTTCTACTTTTACCAGAGTATTTTTAAACACGAGTATCTGTACTTCTACTTGAGTAAAGGATGTGTTTACTTTTGACATCTCTGATCGCGGGCCACATCAACATTATGGTTGCACTCAAAGGGCCGGTTGTAACTTTAAGACTACATAAATATACATATATATATATATATATATATATAAAATAATGTATTATATTACATTATTGCCTCTGCATTGGAATATTATCGGATAGGGTAATAACTTCATAATTAACTACGTCTGACAGCAGTAGTCCACGGCAAATAATTGCAAGTCTCTTCAGTGGTCATGTCACAAAATGAGATGCATTGTGGGACATGTAGTTTATGGGCAACGTGCTTCTGTAAAGCGGCACGTAACCGTACAATAAACATATTATATTCTTTCAGAGCTCTTTCTAGTGTACTCATCTATAAGTATCCACAGACAAGTGAAACACACATTGCTGCAAATGTTTCATTTTTATAGTCCCTTAACTAGATTTATTTCCATTGAATTTAAAATCATATTAAGACAAGATAAGATGTACTTTATTGATCCCAATTTGGGAAATGTTTGCGTTGCAGCAGCATCAAAAGGCAAGGCATTGTACATAAGAGAAATTAAAAGACTAGAAATAAACATTCCAAAATGTAAACATCTCAAATAGAATAAAATAGCATTACAAAAAAAAAATCAATATACATTTTTAAATACAAATGTACAGTAACAAAATATAAAGCAGGGTATTATATATACATTAAGTGTGTAAGGAATGGAATATTTAATATTCAATTGAACATAAATGTAAAATGTACAGTGTGAGGAGATTTGTTGTATAGAGTTATTGCAGGAATGTTTTCGTGTATCGGTCCTTGTGACGGTATTATTTCTTAGCTTTACTCCCTTATCTTTAGTGTATTTATTGACTTTTAGTGCAGATTTAAAGGTACGGTAGGTAAGAATGGAGAAACCAGCTCGAGTGCGCTAGAATTTGAAAGTATGCAACCGGAACAGATCGGCCCCTTCCTTCAGACTTCCTCAGAGCCCCTCCTCCAACACACACGAACGCGCACATGACCAATGAGGGCACGAGATAAGTTTGTGCCCAGATGGAAGGCTGACAGGCAGGTAGGCCATCCAGTTACTTTAGCCGGCTCAGATGATTGGTCGTGCTTTTTACAGCGCCACGGCTTCCACTGATGATATGTTGTTATGTATTTATTGTCAAAGCATTTCATGTATTCATTGCTATCGGGATGTTTAGAGCATTCCATGGAATATAACAAGTGTTTCTGAAGTGAATTACCTAGCCCACCTTAAAGCCTTGCAAACGTCTTCTTAAATGTTGCTCTTTCTCCCAACATATTATTATGGCATCTGTAAGTCTTTATGTGAAGCATTTTGGGCTGCATATTTGTTGAAAGTGTTTAATAAATAAGGTTAAAGAGCTGACGTTGGAGAATCAGGAAGTGTTTTTGCTGCACTTGGAGAATATCTGATCCCTTTTTATGAATGCATTGTTAAAAACCAGAGAGGAACTAAAGGTGGATTTCCTTCTCCTTCATAACGTGATTCACATCAAGGTTTAAATCTTAAATGTCATGTTCTGGTTTGTAATGTGCAAAGGGAAGAGAATCTGTGTTGCTGAGACCTCAAAGTGACCTCTTTTAGTTTGAATGAATCACCGCAGCTGTAGATTTCTCGAAGGAATAAACACACATATATGAAGGTATTTAATTGACTTGTTTGTCTCCTAACTCTGTCCAAAACGTTTTGATTACTACACCTTTTGGAGTCGGTACTTTAATTTGATTGGTCAATAAAAACAGCAATGTGTTTATAGAGGCCTAACCAACACTGGGACTTTTACAACACCTCAAACTGAGCTTATCTCACGCTCCTATTTTAATTGTTTAATGAACAAATGTCAGGGGTTTTTTGGCCTCAGAGAGAGTGCTGTTAGCTCCTTTTGAGGCTTCACTGGTGAGTCACACAGAAAGGCCAGAAGTGGCTGGTTCTGCAGAGAAATACTGGAAGTCACTCCTTAAGTCAGAAACTCTTCATTGGTCTTTATTGTGGGCATGTATGTCCTGTATTTTGAGCCTCTATACTGCATGTTTTTAAAGATTTTAATTCACGTTTATTTTAGTTTTTTGCGTGATCTTAAAACATTTCAATGGACTAGAGTTAACAAAATGTTTATATTGGCCTAACTCTTATTAATGTACACTATCCCTGATTAATGAAATAATCAAAAACAAAAATGTAATAAGAAAAATGTATATATAAACACAATTAATGTATGTGTGCCGATGTGTGTGCAGGTGTGTGTGCAGGTGTGTGTGTGCAGGTGTGTGTCCTGTACCTCCGGCCACCAGCCCAGACTCTCCCAGCTGGATGGCGACTCCGAATCCTCCGAGTTTCACCGGAGCTGAGTTCTCTTTGGAGGCGAGCAGCACGCAGTGAGGCTGAGAACCAGAGAGAGAGAGGAGATAGAGGAGAGGGAGAGGTAGGAGAGATGAGAGAGAGAGAGAGAGAGATAGAGAGACTAGATCAGAGGAGAGGCAGAGGAGAGAGACATTTTAAAGGCTTGTTAGTCCTGATTAGAGAGAGACACCCTCCTATAAATTAGAGCAGGAAAAGAACACACATGTGAAAGACACTAACTCCCAAAACCATCGACCCTCTACACACAGGAGGGGAGGATGCAGAAAGGACAGATTGCACATTCAGATCTCAGTTGGGTTAGATATAATGTGCTGATTCACTAAAGAGATTTGCGTCTGAACAAGAAGGTATTTATCTACATTGAACAGAAACGGGAAGAAATACAAGGGATTCCTTGAGGAAAAACTAATCGACTTGCAAATTATATTTAAGCAGAACGCGCTTCTAGCCTAGGTGGTTGGAAAAAAAAGTCCCACAAAGTCACATTGTACTGAGGATGGTTTAATAACTACAAACCCTGGGGGGAAGCTACTTAATCGTTACTTTTCATTATATATTGCACAAAATTAAAGAAGGCCATTTTTCTCATTATTATTTCGTTCTACAGATCGACTTCGTCTTCACGGCTTTAATGTTCAAAAAGCTCTTTATTGTTCTCATACTGCCTGTGCTGCAGCACCTCTTTTCACCCTCTGTCTGAAACCAGAGCCCAGTCTGCTCTGATTGGTTAGCTGGCCGGCTCTGTTGTGATTGGAGAACCGCTCAGAGATGTCCCACCCCTTAGCCTATCAGGTACAATGTGTTGGAGCGCTAGCCAATAGGAGTGTGAGTGTTCTGTAGTGATGTCACTATGTTCAGGAAGTAAACAAAGGAGTCCACAAACTCCCCCCTCGAGGGAAAACAGGGATTTGAGCGTTTGCAGACCATTTACATGCACTAAACCCTACTGTATATAACACACAACAGGAGAGGGAAAAGCCACAGCGAGCACGATAGGGCCTCTTCAACCAAAAACCAAGTCTCTCTTTAAACTCCTCAAAAATAAATATGACATGTTATCTGAACTAATGAAGGTCAATATAAGACACGTTTATTTACACAGCACCTTTCAACACAAGGCAATTCAAAGTGCTTTAAAACATGACAGACATTAAGACACATATTATAAAATGGCATTTAAAAAGCCTAACAAGCATCGATCATAAAACATGAATAACAAAAGGAACATGAAATAAAAGTTACAGTGCCGTGTGAGATGTGAATAGTTCAATTAAGAGCATCGGCAAACAGAAAAGTCTTCAGCCTGGACTTCAGTGGGGTCAGAGTTGCAGCATATGTGGAGCTTAACGCTGCTGTAAGGTAGATGTTCTACTTCCACCACTGACTGTGTTTAGATCACCAGTGGGTGCCTCTGTCATCTGCTCAAACCCCTCCCTGTCTTCTGTCTCAATCTCAATTCGGCAGAAAGAGGCGGGGCTGACCACAGCTTTAACTTTCCTCCGTACATAAAGCACACGTTGCATTTTAGAAACGGTTGGTATTTCTGTCCTCGGCGCTGCGGGGAGGTTTGCTGCACAGAGAGGAAACCAAAGGAGTTACATTCGGTGGAATGAAACACAGAGTTCTGCACACGATGACAGACGGGAAAGCAATCGTGAAACTTATGAGGACATGTTGGAGAGTCTTCAGATGGATTAAAAAACTCGAGGGGGTAAACTGGATGGAAAAAGACGGGAAGGAAGTGCAAAGAAGAAAGAACGTCGTTTTAAGTGGACCTTCAATGATATCGGTGAGAGTTTTAACACATCAGCAACAAGGCTTTTAATCCTTCTTGCTCGAGGGTGAGCTGCAAGATGAGGCTTCCTGCTGAGGGTTGCATTTCTGTTTCTGATGGAATGATTCTGCAGCACTATTGCAACATTTCATGCAACTCATCTGTTTTTTACATAACTCCAAGATAGCATCACATGCAAAGATATACAGAGTTTATCTGTGATGGCTAATCTCTGTCAGCCTAGACCTTAGATGGCTTCATCGCCCTTTAAAGTCATTTTAGCATTGATGTTTTTACGTTTATTTAATGTATAATAATCCATTTCCTTGCCAGGTGTTTTGATCTACGTAGTCTTTATTTAATTTTAAAATGTATTGGGACTTTGGCTGCAATGTTGTTTTCTTGCACTTTCAATCAATATTTTAATCTTTCTTTTCCATTTGAACTTATTTGAAACATAACTGTGTGTAGTATATTTCTGTTATATCCTCTACCCGTCTTCTCCTACTTCCTCCTCTTGGCTTAGGACTTTCTAAATGTATGTTGTTATTATTTTATTTATTTGCTTGTAAACCGTCTTTTATTTCTACTATAATAATAATAATAATAATTAAAATACATTATCACGATTTTTATTTAACCTAATAATCATAGTAAATAATGTATTACTAATATAATTAAAGTAATACTTTTATAATATTTCATGATAATTGTAATTGTTATTATATTTATATAATTTAATTCAACTTATTTAACATCATTTTATTTTATTATTAGTATATTATTTTGTGTATTGAGCAACAGTCACAAAAACCCAAAACTCAAATAAAGTATTGCACATGTTTTTCTCTTAATAGATCAAACGTGTAGTACTTAACTATATTTAGGTAAATTGAGACTAATAAAATAGCACTTAAAAGTAATATGGCTTTGAAGCAAATGTACTTGAAGGATTACGTTGTCCGAGTTTGATCTTCATGGTTTATTGCACTCACTTTAAGTGGCTTAGTATAAAGTTTCAACACAATCAAATGTACTTAAATGTCTAATTTTAGCTGGCACTGTCCCTTTGCTGCTGTAACTCTGTAAATATCCCCCACAATAAAGCATTTCTGTTTCTTTATTTTCTAGGAACGACCATCACAGAAGCCACCATGACCACAAACATCTCTTCCCAGACTCCCAACGGTTCCTAAATCCCGACAACGAGTCCTGTGTGGATCCGAAGGCGCTTCAGAGCCTTTTGGCGGTTTCTCTACTCTATAATCTTCATCCTGGGACTCGTTGGGAATCTCGTGGCTTTATGGGTCTTCTTCTGCGTTAGCTCAAGAAGAAACTCTGTGCGGGTGTTCCTCATAAACGTTGCGTTCGCTGATCTGTTGCTGGTTGTGTGTTTGCCGTTCAGAATCTTTTATCACAGCCGAGGGAACGAGTGGACGCTTGGACCCACGCTGTGTAAAGTAGTAGGGAATTTTTTCTATATGAACATGTATATAAGCGTCACTTTGCTGGGTCTGATCAGCGTGGATCGGTACCTGAAGATCCACAGAGGGACGGGGGTGCAGTACCGGCTGCGGTCCACCAGGGGGAGCTGGTTTCTGTGTGCGGGGGTTTGGATCATCGCCTTCACTTTCACCACGGTGCTCATGGTGTCGAAAAACCACTCTGAGCAAGACAGGTGGGTCACAGAATTCCACTTTCATTTGTATTGGTCCAAGCAGCAGAGATGGCAAGAGTACACACATCCTTTCCTCAAGTAGAAGTACACACATCCTTTACTCAAGTAGAAGTACAGATACTCGTGTTTAAAAATACTCTGATAAAAGTAGAAGTCCTGACTAAACTTCTTTACTCAAGTGAAAGTAAAGAGGGCTTTGAAATGTACTTCAGTAAAAAGTACCCATAACTAGCAGCTGCTTTAAAGAGTACCTGACCTCCCTTTATATTAATAGAACAATAATGTCATTGTTAGCTAATGAATGTTTCCATGCTGAACAACGGCAACATGACAACGTTTCCATTGGTCCCTCTTCTTTAGAGAAGACCAGGAAATGATGGATACACGGATCGTGTTCAAATCAATAGGCAATGACTCTAAAGAATAATGATCACGCATCAAACACACATTCAGACTAAAGGAACCAGCTGTTTGGGAAATGAGAGAAGTAGAAAGTACAGGTATTTGAGTTCAACATGTAAGAAGTAGAAAGTACAGGTATTTGAGTTCAACATGTAAGAAGTAGAAAGTACAGGTATTTGAGTTCAACATGTGAGAAGTAGAAAGTACAGGTATTTGTGTTCAACATGTAAGAAGTAGAAAGTACAGGTATTTGTGCTCAACATGTAAGAAGTAGAAAGTACAGGTATTTGAGTTCAACATGTAAGAAGTAGAAAGTACAGGTATTTGAGTTCAACATGTGAGAAGTAGAAAGTACAGGTATTTGAGTTCAACATGTGAGAAGTAGAAAGTACAGGTATTTGAGTTCAACATGTAGAAGTAGAAAGTACAGGTATTGGGTTCAACATGTAGAAGTAGAAAGTACAGGTATTTGAGTTCAACATGTGAGAAGTAGAAAGTACAGGTATTTGGGTTCAACATGTGAGAAGTAGAAAGTACAGGTATTTGGGTTCAACATGTGAGAAGTAGAAAGTACAGGTTTTGGTTCAACATGTAAGAAGTAGAAAGTACAGGTATTTGTGTTCAACATGTGAAAGTAGAAAGTACAGGTATTTGTTCAACATGTAAGAAGTAGAAAGTACAGGTATTTGAGTTCAACATGTAAGAAGTAGAAAGTACAGGTATTTGGTTCAACATGTGAGAAGTAGAAAGTACAGGTATTTGAGGTTCAACATGTAAGAGTAGAAAGTACAGGTATTTGGTTCAACATGTGAGAAGTAGAAAGTACAGGTATTTGGTTCAACATGTAGAAGTAGAAAGTACAGGTATTTTGAGTTCAACATGTAAGATAGAAAGTACAGGTATTTGTTTCAACATGTAAGAGTAGAAAGTACAGGTATTGAGTTCAACATGTAAGAAGTAGAAAGTACAGGTATTTGAGTTCAACATGTAAGAAGTAGAAAGTACAGGTATTTGTGTTCAACATGTAAGAAGTAGAAAGTACAGGTATTTGAGTTCAACATGTAAGAAGTAGAAAGTACAGGTATTTGGGTTCAACATGTAAGAAGTAGAAAGTACAGGTATTTGTGTTCACATGTAAGAAGTAGAAAGTACAGGTATTTGGGTTCAACATGTAAAGTAGAAAGTACAGGTATTTGGGTTCAACATGTAAGAAGTAGAAAGTACAGGTATTTGTTCAACATGTAAGAAGTAGAAAGTACAGGTATTTGGTTGTTCAACATGTAAGAAGTAGAAAGTACAGGTATTTGTGTTCAACATGTAAGAAGTAGAAAGTACAGGTATTTGAGTTCAACATGTAAGAAGTAGAAAGTACAGGTATTTGAGTTCAACATGTAAGAAGTAGAAAGTACAGGTATTTGAGTTCAACATGTAAGAAGTAGAAAGTACAGGTATTTGTGTTCAACATGTAAGAAGTAGAAAGTACAGGTATTTGAGTTCAACATGTAAGAAGTAGAAAGTACAGGTATTTGTGTTCAACATGTAAGTAGTAGAAAGTACAGGTATTTGAGTTCAACATGTAAGAAGTAGAAAGTTCAGGTATTTGTGTTCAAACATGTAAGAAGTAGAAAGTACAGGTATTGAGTTCAACATGTAAGAAGTAGAAAGTACAGGTATTTGTGTTCAACATGTAAGAAGGAAGTACAGGTAAGTAGAAAGTATTTTCAACATGTAAGTAGTAGAAAGTACAGGTATTTGTGTTCAACATGTAAGTAGTAGAAAGTACAGGTATTTGTGTTCAACATGTAAGTAGTAGAAAGTACAGGTATTTGAGTTCAACATGTAAGAAGTAGAAAGTACAGGTATTTGAGTTCAACATGTAAGAAGTAGAAAGTACAGGTATTTGGTGTTCAACATGTAAGAGTAGAAAGTACAGGTATTTGAGTTCAACATGTAAGAAGTAGAAAGTACAGGTATTTGTGTTCAACATGTAAGAAGTAGAAAGTACAGGTATTTGGTTCAACATGTAAGAAGTAGAAAGTACAGGTATTTGAGTTCAACATGTAAGAAGTAGAAAGTACAGGTATTTGAGTTCAACATGTAAGAAGTAGAAAGTACAGGTATTTGTTCAACATGTAAGAAGTAGAAAGTACAGGTATTTGGTTCAACATGTAAGAAGTAGAAAGTACAGGTATTTGAGTTCAACATGTAAGAAGTAGAAAGTACAGGTATTTGAGTTCAACATGTAAGAAGTAGAAAGTACAGGTATTTGAGTTCAACATGTAAGAAGTAGAAAGTACAGGTATTTGAGTTCAACATGTAAGAAGTAGAAAGTACAGGTATTTGAGTTCAACATGTAAGAAGTAGAAAGTACAGGTATTTGAGTTCAACATGTAAGAAGTAGAAAGTACAGGGTATTTGAGTTCAACATGTAAGAAGGTAGAAAGTACAGGTATTTAGAGTTCAACATGTAAGAAGTAGAAAGTACAGTATTTGAGTTCAACATGTAAGAAGTAGAAGTACAGGTATTTGAGTTCAACATGTAAGAAGTAGAAAGTACAGGTATTTGAGTTCAACATGTAAGAAGTAGAAAGTACAGGTATTTGTGTTCAACATGTAAGAAGTAGAAAGTACAGGTATTTGAGTTCAACATGTAAGAAGTAGAAAGTACAGGTATTTGAGTTCAACATGTAAGAAGTAGAAAGTACAGGTATTTGAGTTCAACAATTTAAAGAAGTAGAAAGTACAGGTATTTGTGTTCAACATGTAAGAAGTAGAAAGTACAGGTATTTGAGTTCAACATGTGAGAAGTAGAAAGTACAGGTATTTGTGTTCAAAATGTAAGAAGTAGAAAGTATTCAGAAAAATAAGTAGTGGAGTAAAGTACTGATACCAGAAAAATGAACTTAAGTACGGTAATGAAGTATTAGTTTTGTATCGATCCAGTAAAGTTGTGCTCTTTCACAGCTTCAGTCCTGAAACTGCCTGTTTAATGAATAATGTAGAAACATGTTAAACTGTGCGACCTTTACCCTCGCACACATACCTAAGAAACTAGGAATAAGGATTTTATAAAAGTGTAAAAAGCACAGACTTAAATGTACCAGCTTCTGTGCGGTCTGCAGATTGGCAACACTATAAACAATTCTTTATCTTGGTCTGTCTTTAAAAAAAAACGCTTGGTTGTGAAGCAATTAAGTCAGAGATTGAAGACGCTGATTGGCTGTAGACTCTCCTCTGAAATGCAGTATGTTTTTCGACAAGTTATCAGCCAATAAAAGTAGTTATTCCCAGAGGATTGTTGACATCCACCTGGATTCAGCTTCTTAACCATAGACACATGCATTTCCAAGCATTTGGACTACCTATGTTGTAAATGTAGTATCTTTTCAATTTACACACGACATCTATTGCACGTCTGTCCGTCCTGAGTGTGGTCTGCAGATTGATAACACTAGAAAAATATGTCTGTCTTTAAACAAAACGCCTGATTTTGAAGCAAATAGGTCAAGGATTGAATATGCTGGAAGGCTGTGGACTGGGATATGTTTTTGACAAGTTATCAGCCAATAAAAGTATTTATCCTGACTCATTTCGACCCTGTTTTCTGCCTCCAGATGTTTCCACTACAAGCTCCTTCACAACGCGAAGTGGAAAGCCTACATCAACATCTGCATGCTGGTTCTCTTCTGGCTGGTCTTTGTCTCTCTGGTGGTTTCTTACGCCAAGATCGCCCTCAAACTCCAAAGGAGATCAAAGGAGAAACCAGACCTTCCCAACGCCGCCCGATACAAACGCACCGCCAGGAAGTCCTTCTTCATCCTCTTCCTCTTCATCGTCTGCTTCGTCCCATATCACATCGTCCGGGTTTTCTACATAAAAACGCAGATCACAGATACGGCGTGTATCTGGAGGGACGTGGCAGATAAAGCTAACGAGGTGGCATTGCTTTTCTCGGCCCTGAACAGCTGCCTGGACCCCGTCATGTACTTCCTGTTGTCTTCGTCTGTGAGGAAGGAGGTTCTGCGCCTGGTGAGCAGCGTGTTCTGTGTGCGAGATGCTAATGGGGTTAGCGGTAGCAGCTCCACGGTGGAGAACTTTAGGTCAGAGAGAGGACAGGCGAACATAAAATTAAGCAGCCAATTAAAGGAGGAGACAACCCAGTGATGACGTATTAAAGTAGACCAAGTTAGCATCCAGGGGGCTGCCTCAATACATAAACAAGCTAAAGGTGGCTAATGTTAGGCTATAGAGCACATGTGTCAAACTCAAGGCCCGGGGGCCAAATCAGGCCCGTGGTGGATTTAATTTCGTCCCCGCAGGATAATTTCTAATTCCTATTAGATCTGGCCCGCCGGTATATTGCACGCACACCTTCACTCCATCCTGAGGGTCTCCTCCGCTCAGAGCCTGAGCCCAAACATTGATGACCTTGCACCCAAGATGAGATGCCAAGTATCTGAGCTAGCATCACAGAGCAGCACACTGAGTTCAATGGATGCTTCCTTCTGCACTTTCTCTCTCAGGACAACAGGGCATGTTTGGTTTTCTCTGTGAGGGGAATAGTTTTGTTGAAGCTGTTGTTGGCCTGTGGGAAAATGTACTCATAAGAAATGAGTCTGGAAAGCTGCAGATAGAGCCATAAGAAATGAATGCAACTGATTATTTAATGTAATGTTGTTTTTATAGGCGATCATTTAAGCTTTGTTAGTTCCAGGTTTAAGATTTGCAATAAGTTCATTTCAATAAGTTCTGCAAGAAACATTGAACCAGTCCGGCCCTCCACTAGCACCCATTTCTTAAATGTTGGCCCACTGTGTGTTTGAGTTTGACCCGCCTGCTATAAAGGAACTATATCACTTCACGAAGTTCACGTCTCCATTTTGAGTGAATAAACGATATGTATGAGATAAATGAGTCAAACATGTATACTGTAGCTATTCTGTCATTTTGTCACAAAAAGCCATATTTATTGTCAAACTGCAAAAACAATGCTTA
Organism: Gymnodraco acuticeps; assembly: GCF_902827175.1. NCBI lineage: Eukaryota > Metazoa > Chordata > Actinopteri > Perciformes > Bathydraconidae > Gymnodraco > Gymnodraco acuticeps. The sequence goes on from NW_022991253.1 coordinate 12,254, forward strand.
ACTCTTTGACCTGCTGGTGCAATGCTTAATTGTCTCCATATTTCAGGGCAATACATCAAAAACTAGTTGAGATATTTCAGTCTGGATCAAAGTAAAGGGACCTTTTGTTGCAGGTAAAGTTAATTTCATATTTCCCACTGTGGAACAAGACACTATCATACAATTGGGATCACCAAGAAAATGATTTTACGGAATCTGAGATCAAGTACTGCTGGAATAAAAGCAACCGAACCCTGCAGATAATGAGTGTGACATTTTTCCTTCACGCAAATGTGAAAGGAAATAAGTTGCAGGCGACTTCAAAGCCTGGACTTTCACGACAAATTACAAAGATCACAAGCTCACAGAAAACCCAGAGGAGCTTTTACTGAGATGAAAGCGTCTGACGTCACCGACAGAAATATAAAAACACTGGGTAAAAGTCAGGAGCTTCTCTGATATGTAAAGAACATGCTTTCATACTCAGGAGGGTGACGACAGGTTGTTTTTATTTACTACGTCATTCTAGTTGGTGTCATGTGTGTCAATCATTATCTACAGTTTGACAGAAGGGAGGAGAATATGCTCCAAAAATAGAACTAGAACAACAGCGCCATCTAGAGGAGGAACAGGTACTTAGAAATGTGTATATAAGAGTATTTCCACACTGCAGTATTAGTTAGTTTGACCTCTGCCTTAATAAAGAAGAGGGTATCTGAGAAGCCTAAAATGTATTCACACATTTAAACACATTTTCAGGTGTGTATGTAGTGTCTCTACTTTAAAGAGTCCTCTCCTGCTGATGTTCAGGTGTATATCAGTATGTAGTGTCTCTACTTTAAAGAGTCCTCTCCTGCTGATGTTCAGGTGTATATCAGTATGTAGTGTCTCTACTTTAAAGAGTCCTCTCCTGCTGATGTTCAGGTGTATATCAGTATGTAGTGTCTCTACTTTAAAGAGTCCTCTCCTGCTAATGTTCAGGTGTATATCAGTATGTAGTGTCTCTACGTTAAAGAGTCCTCTCCTGCTGATGTTCAGGTGTATATCAGTATGTAGTGTCTCTACTTTAAAGAGTCCTCTCCTGCTGATGATCAGGTGTATATCAGTATGTAGTGTCTCTACTTTAAAGAGTCCTCTCCTGTGGATGTTCAGGTGTATATCAGTATGTAGTGTCTCTACTTTAAAGAGTCCTCTCCTGCTGATGTTCAGGTGTATATCAGTATGTAGTGTCTCTACTTTAAAGAGTCCTCCACTGCTGATGTTCAGGTGTATATCAGTATGTAGTGTCTCTACTTTAAAGAGTTCTCTCCTGCTGATGTTCAGGTGTATATCAGTATGTAGTGTCTCTACTTTAAAGAGTTCTCTCCTGCTGATGTTCAGTGTATATCAGTATGTAGTGTCTCTACTTTAAAGAGTCCTCCCCTGCTGATGTTCAGGTGTATATCAGTATGTAGTGTCTCTACTTTAAAGAGTCCTCTCCTGTGGATGTTCAGGTGTATATCAGTATGTAGTGTCTCTACTTTAAAGAGTCCTCTCCTGCTGATGTTCAGGTGTATATCAGTATGTAGTGTCTCTACTTTAAAGAGTCCTCTCCTGTGGATGTTCAGGTGTATATCAGTATGTAGTGTCTCTACTTTAAAGAGTCCTCCCCTGCTGATGTTCAGGTGTATATCAGTATGTAGTGTCTCTACTTAAAGAGTCCTCTCCTGCTGATGTTCAGGTGTATATCAGTATTTAGTGTCTCTACTTTAAAGAGGTCCTCTCCTGCTGATGTTCAGTTGTATATCAGTATGTAGTGTCTCTACTTTTAAAGAGTCCTCTCCTGCTGATGTTCAGGTGTATATCAGTATGTAGTGTCTCTACTTTAAAGAGTCCTCTCCTGCTGATGTTCAGGTGTATATCAGTATGTAGTGTCTCTACTTTAAAGAGTCCTCTCCTGCTATGTTCAGGTGTATATCAGTATGTAGTGTCTCTACTTTAAAGAGTCCTCTCCTGCTGATGTTCAGGTGTATATCAGTATGTAGTGTCTCTACTTTAAAGAGTCCTCTCCTGCTGATGATCAGGTGTATATCAGTATGTAGTGTCTCTACTTTAAAGAGTCCTCTCCTGTGGATGTTCAGGTGTATATCAGTATGTAGTGTCTCTACTTTAAAGAGTCCTCTCCTGCTGATGTTCAGGTGTATATCAGTATGTAGTGTCTCTACTTTAAAGAGTCCTCCACTGCTGATGTTCAGGTGTATATCAGTATGTAGTGTCTCTACTTTAAAGAGTTATCTCCTGCTGATGTTCAGGTGTATATCAGTATGTAGTGTCTCTACTTTAAAGAGTCCTCCCCTGCTGATGTTCAGGTGTATATCAGTATGTAGTGTCTCTACTTTAAAGAGTCCTCTCCTGTGGATGTTCAGGTGTATATCAGTATGTAGTGTCTCTACTTTAAAGAGTCCTCTCCTGCTGATGTTCAGGTGTATATCAGTATGTAGTGTCTCTACTTTAAAGAGTCCTCTCCTGTGGATGTTCAGGTGTATATCAGTATGTAGTGTCTCTACTTTAAAGAGTCCTCCCCTGCTGATGTTCAGGTGTATATCAGTATGTAGTGTCTCTACTTTAAAGAGTCCTCTCCTGCTGATGTTCAGGTGTATATCAGTATTTAGTGTCTCTACTTTAAAGAGTCCTCTCCTGCTGATGTTCAGTTGTATATCAGTATGTAGTGTCTCTACTTTAAAGAGTCCTCTCCTGCTGATGTTCAGGTGTATATCAGTATGTAGTGTCTCTACTTTAAAGAGTCCTCTCCTGCTGATGTTCAGGTGTATATCAGTATGTAGTGTCTCTACTTTAAAGAGTCCTCCGTGTCTGTGATGTTCAGGTGTATATCAGTATGTAGTGTCTCTACTTTAAAGAGTCCTCTCATGTGGATGTTGGGGTGTATATCAGTATTTAGTGTCTCTACTTTAAAGAGTCCTCTCCTGCTGATGTTCAGGTGTATATCAGTATGTAGTGTCTCTACTTTAAAGAGTCCTCCCCTGCTGATGTTCAGGTGTATATCAGTATGTAGTGTCTCTACTTTAAAGAGTCCTCTCCTGCTGATGTGCAGGTGTATATCAGTATGTAGTGTCTCTACTTTTAAAGAGTCCTCTCCTGCTGATGTTCAGGTGTATATCAGTATTTAGTGTCTCTACTTTAAAGAGTCCTCCTCCTCCTGCTGATGTTCAGGTGTATATCAGTATGTAGTGTCTCTACTTTTAAAGAGTCCTCGCCTGCTGATGTTCAGGTGTATTCAGTATGTAGTGTCTCTACCTTTAAAGAGTCCTCTCCCTGCTGATGTTTCAGGTGTATATCAGTATGTAGTGTCCTCTACTATTAAAGAGTCCTCCTCCTGCTGATGTTTCAGGTGTAGAGCAGTATGGTAGTGTCTCTACTTGTAAAGAGTCCTCTCCTGCTGATTGTTTCAGGTGGTATATCAGTATGTAGTGGTCTCTACTTTTAAAGAGTCCTCGTCCTGCTGATGTTTCATGTGTATATCAGTATGTAGTGTCTCTACGTTAAAGAGTCCTCTCCTGCTGATGTGCAGGGTATATCAGTATGTAGTGTCTCTACTTTAAAGAGTCCTCTCCTGCTGATGTTACCGGTGTATATCAGTATGGTAGTGTCTCTACTTTAACAGCAGTACGTCTCCTGCTGATGTTCAGTGTATATCAGTATGTAGTGTCATCTCACGCCATAGACTACTGCAACTCCTCCCTGGCTGGTCTTGACCTGCATGCGTCATCCGACCTCTGCAGCTCATCCAGATGGCAGCGGCTATCGTCTGGTCCTTCAACCTTCCTAAATTCTCCCACACCACTCCGCTCCTTCGCTCCCTTCACTGGCTTCCGGTAACTGCTAGAATCCACTTCAAGACACTGGTACTTGCTTACCATGCTGCGAATGGATCTGGCCCTTCCTACATCCAGGACATGGTTAAACTGTACACCCCAGCGCGTGCACTACACTCTGCATCAACCAAACGACTCGCTGCGCCCTCGCTGCGAGGGAGACCCAAGTTCCCATCGGCGAAAACACGTGGGTTTGCTATCCTGGCTCCAAGATGGTGGAATGAGCTCCCCATTGACATCAGGACAGCAGATAGCTTACACACCTTCCGGCGCAGACTGAAAACTCATCTCTTTCGACTCCACTTCGAGCGTTAGAACTATTAACAAAGCACTTTTATACTAATAAAGGACTGGCTTATCTAAAGCCAGTTGAGTAGCACTTGAAATGTTTGGCTCTATGAAACCTGATATACTTATATGATTCTGTTTTCTTCAAGGTTGTGTCTTCCTGGTCGAATGTACTTATTGTAAGTCGCTTTGGATAAAAGCGTCAGCTAAATGCAATGTAATGTAATGTAATGTAGTGTCTCTACTTTAAAGAGTCCTCTCCTGTGGATGTTCAGGTGCATATCAGTATGTAGTGTCTCTACTTTAAAGAGTCCTCTCCTGCTGATGTTCAGGTCTATATCAGTATGTAGTGTCAGTATGTAGTTCTCTACTTTAAAAGAGTCCTCTCCTGCTGATGTTCAGGTCTATATCAGTATGTAGTGTCTCTACTTTAAAGAGTTCTCTCCTGCTGATGTTCAGGTGTATATCAGTTATGTAGTGTCTCTACTTTAAAGAGTCCCCCCTCTGCCTGATGTTCAGGTGTATATCAGTATGTAGTGTCTCTACTTTAAAGAGTCCTTCCCTGCTGATGTTCAGGTGTATATCAGTATTTGTCCCTTAGCTGTCTATCCCTTATGTAGTATGTCTGTCCTACTTTAAAGAGTCCCTCCTGCTGATGTTCAGGTGTATATCAGTATGTAGTGTCCTACTTTAAAGAGTCCTCTCTGCTGATGTTTACAGAGTCCTCTCCTGCTGATGTATCAGTTATATCAGTATGTAGTGTCTCTACTTTAAAGAGTCCTCTCCTGCTGATGTTCAGGTGTATATCAGTATGTAGTGTCTCTACTTTAAAGAGTCCTCTCCTGCTGATGTTCAGGTGTATATCAGTATGTAGTGTATCTACTTTAAAGAGTCCTCTCCTGCTGATGTTCAGGTGTATATCAGTATGTAGTGTCTCTACTTTAAAGAGTCCTCTCCTGCAGATGTTCAGGTGTATATCAGTATGTAGTGTCTCTACTTTAAAGAGTCCTCTCCTGCTGATGTTCAGGTGTATATCAGTATGTAGTGTCTCTACTTTAAAGAGTCCTCTCCTGCAGATGTTCAGGTGTATATCAGTATGTAGTGTCTCTACTTTAAAGAGTCCTCTTCTGTTGATGTTCAGATGTATGTATGTTCGGCTCTGTTGTGATTGGTCAACAGCTTAGAGCTGTCCCGCCCCCCTAGCCTATCAAGTACAATGTGATGGAGCGCTATAGCCAATAGAAGTGCGAGTGTTACACAGTGATGTCATTAAGGTCCAGAAGTAAACACAGGAGTCCAAGTGAAAAAAAACATTGTATCACACACTACAGGGAAGTAAACAGGGCGTCTCTAAAACTTTAAAAAGTGTCACCAGCTCTCATGTTGATACAGCGCTGCTGTGAACATGCACCACACATCTCATGTACTAAAATACTCACGCATCTCAGCTTGACCCTCACCTCTTAAACCGTATCTCTCATCAACACACAGCGTAACTGAGGAAGTGGAACCTGAAATAGCGAGAGACGCCAACATGTCTTGTTACATGAGAGCAGCTCTGATATGAAATGACACAAACCCTGAAGTACCGTTAAAAAGCAGGAAGTCTGAGAAAAGATTCACATTGAGCCAGAGTTGTTCTTTTAGCTGTGAATATAACATTTGAAGAACTGCAGCCGTTTGCTCTTCAATGACCTGGACGGAGCTCCTGCTAGAGGTACGTATATGAATGATTGCACCCTGAAATAACTCGATTTGAAAGGCTTTCATCTTAGTTTATAGAGAGGTAGATTAACGTAACATGCTCATACGTCGTTCTTTGAATATAGCATGACATATATATTTCTTATGAACACGAATTGGAGGATATTTTGGGTTCATTTGTTGGTTACAAGACAGGAGCAAAGGGTTGTAGATTCAAATAATAATAGGAGGGTTTTTTTAAGCATTTTGATTTGACATTTGAATACAAATGTTAGATTGCTTGGATTTAAATTCAAGCCCAAATGTGTGCAGACATACATCGATAAGATCCTTTTATAATTACTAAGACAATTCATCGTCAAAATAAATGTATTTATGACCCACGTCCGAGCATTTCTAAAACGTTTGAAGGTATTATTTCTAGATTGAAATATGTCAATTGTGTGCAAAATGTTCCTCTTTCTGAATCTGCCTAACAATAGTTATGTTTATTCGGCATATCAAATAAAAAAAGAAGATATTTAAAGTTAAAAAAAACAGCATCGGAAAAAACTATTTAAAGAAATCCTACTTTAATGTCAAAAGCGTTGATTTAATGAAAAAAATGCAATGACTTTAAGACGTTTTAAAGGAGTTTGGGATGAACCTTTAGACTAAACTTTGCAACGTCAGAAACAAGTCTTAAGACTTTTTTTAAAGATGTCTCTTCTACATCACCATGTGTCCCCTCTTCTTCATGTCTCTTCTACATCAACATGTGTCCCCTCTTCTTCATGTCTCTTCTACATCAACATGTGTCCCCTCTTCTTCATGTCTCTTCTACATCAACATGTGTCCCCTCTTCTTCATGTCTCTTCTACATCAACATGTGTCCCCTCTTCTTCATGTCTCTTCTACATCAACATGTGTCCCCTCTTCTTCGTGTCTCTTCTACATCAACATGTGTCCCCTCTTCTTCATGTCTCTTCTACATCAACATGTGTCCCCTCTTCTTCGTGTCTCTTCTACATCAACATGTGTCCCCTCTTCTCCATGTCTCTTCTACATCAACATGTGTCCCCTCTTCTTCGTGTCTCTTCTACATCAACATGTGTCCCCTCTTCTCCATGTCTCTTCTACATCAACATGTGTCCCCTCTTCTTCACGTCTCTTCTACATCAACATGTGTCCCCTCTTCTTCATGTCTCTTCTACATCAACATGTGTCCCCTCTTCTTCACGTCTCTTCTACATCAACATGTGTCCCCTCTTCTTCGTGTCTCTTCTACATCAACATGTGTCCCCTCTTCTTCATGTCTCTTCTACATCAACATGTGTCCCCTCTTCTTCATGTCTCTTCTACATCAACATGTGTCCCCCCTTCTTCGTGTCTCTTCTACATCAACATGTGTCCCCTCTTCTCCATGTCTCTTCTACATCAACATGTGTCCCCTCTTCTTCATGTCTCTTCTACATCAACATGTGTCCCCTCTTCTCCATGTCTCTTCTACATCAACATGTGTCCCCTCTTCTTCATGTCTCTTCTACATCAACATGTGTCCCCTCTTCTTCATGTCTCTTCTACATCAACATGTGTCCCCTCTTCTTCATGTCTCTTCTACATCAACATGTGTCCCCTCTTCTTCATGTCTCTTCTACATCAACACGTGTCCCCTCTTCTTCATGTCTCTTCTTCGTCAACATGTGTCCCTTCTTCTTCATGTCTCTTCTACATCAACATGTGTCCCCTCTTCTTCATGTCTCTTCTACAGCACCATGTGTCCCCTCTTCTTCATGTCTCTTCTTCATCAACATGTGTCCCCTCTTCTTCATGTCTCTTCTACATCAACATGTGTCCCCTCTTCTTCATGTCTCTTCTACATCATCATGTGTCCCCTCTTCTTCATGTCTCTTCTACATCAACATGTGTCCCCTCTTCTTCATGTCCTCTTCTACATCAACATGTGTCCCCTCTTCTTCATGTCTCTTCTACATCAACATGTGTCCCCTCTTCTTCATGTCCTCTTCTACATCAACATGTGTCCCCTCTTCTTCATGTCTCTTCTACATCAACATGTGTCCCCCTCTTCTTCATGTCTCCTATACATCAACATGTGTCCCCTCTTCTCATGTCTCTTCTACATCAACATGTGTCCCCTCTTCTTCATGTCTCCTCTACATCAACATGTGTCCCCTCTTCTTCATGTCTCTTCTACATCAACATGTGTCCCCTCTTCTCCATGTCTCTTCTACATCAACATGTGTCCCCTCTTCTCCATGTCTCTTCTACATCAACATGTGTCCCCTCTTCTTCATGTCCCCCCCCCCCCCCCTATCACCTGAATCTCCTCCTAGAGCACCATTGAGTTCTTTGTAACCAAATCTCTCTCAGAGGGGCGTGGGGAGGGGCTCCTTATTTTCATCTAAAGTAACAGACAGAGAATCAGCACTTTGGAAACAGGGCTGAAACAGAGGGGATTATGGGTAATGCTGCTATGATCTGTTTGGTGTTTCAGCCAATCAGAGACAGGCTCTGTATATATCTGAGACCTGTGATATATTGATGAAGAACAGTATGATAGGGGACCTTTAACAAACATCCTCCACGTGTTTCTCATCCATCACTTTGTGTCTCTTCAGATCAAATGGAGAACATTTCATCCCCTTTCCCTCTGGATAACTCCTCCCTCTCTTCCTCTTTTCTCTCCCTTTGTCCCACTTTCACCACCCTCTTCTTCCTCCCCTCTGCCTACACCTTCCTCTTCCTCACCGCTCTCCCAGGGAACATCCTCTCTTTGTGGGTGTTTCTCCGCTGTATCTCCACCGTCTCCCCCACCCACGTCTACCTGTCTCATCTGAGCATCTCCAACCTGATTCTATCTCTCACCACTCCCTTCCTGGCCGCTTACTACGCGTGGGGCTCTGATTGGACGCTGAGCAGCGCTCTGTGTCAGCTGGTTCTTCACGGCATCACCCCGGTTCTGCACATCAACATCTACATCAGCATCATGATCCTCACCTGGGTGGCGCTGAGCCGCTTCGCCTCCCTCATACAGGTGTGACTAAAACAATATCTATTATTATACCCCTTTTCCAACCAAACCAGGTCCAGGACCAGTTCGGAACCAGTGTGAACCAGTTCTTCCTGTTTCCACCACAGCGGGACATTACATCTGTACAAGTTGTCATACAAATATCCAATTTGCATTTTAGAGAAAGGCATTCGTTAAACAAAGCAATATATATCCAATGTTAAAATGAAAAAATTAAGAAAGTTGCCATATTTGTACTCCTGGTGGGCGGATTTTGACACATTTCTTGTACATTTTAAGGTTTTAGGGGACTCACAACTGCCCTTTTTGATCCTACAAATGTCAGAAATTGATTCATCATCCTTTAAAACCACTTCAAAATTGTCCAAATCGGCCAAGCCACTTTCAGACTATTGCCCACATAGACCAGGGATGGGCAACTTGGATGGTGGTGGGGGCCACATAATTGATGTACTGGCCACCAGGGGGCCGCAGATTCACTTGGAACACACACACACACACACACTTAGAGACATGATGCACACAACACACTTAGAGACAGGATGCACACAGTCACAGTTCACAGAAATGTTATTTAATGTTTACAAGTGGCATGTTTGTATTGAACAGGTTATTAAACAGTGGAATACAACTATTTTAAACTAATGGAAAGCACGGAAAATGTGTGTGCATTGAGATTAACCATTAAGATGACATACACATGAAGTCATGAACACTACCCAGACATTAGCTGTGTAACTTGAACCTAAGACACAATAAGAGGAGTGTCCACACAGACACCCGTCAAGCCGCACTCTGCTGTTCCTCAGCGCCGCTCCCCCTCCCTCCCGCACTCTGCAGTTCCTCAGCGCCGCTCCCCCTCCCTCCCGCACTCTGCTGTTCCTCAGCGCCGCTCCCCCTCCCTCCCGCACTCTGCTGTTCCTCAGCGCCGCCCCCGCTCCCTCCCGCACTCTGCTGTTCCTCAGCGCCGCCCCCGCTCCCTCCCGCACTCTGCTGTTCCTCAGCGCCGCTCCCCCTCCCTCCCGCACTCTGCTGTTCCTCAGCGCCGCTCCCCCTCCCTCCCACACTCTGCTGTTCCTCAGCGCCGCTCCCGCTCCCTCCCGCACTCTGCTGTTCCTCAGCGCCGCTCCCCCTCCCTCCCGCACTCTGCTGTTCCTCAGCGCCGCCCCCCCTCCCTCCCGCACTCTGCTGTTCCTCAGCGCCGCCCCCCCTCCCTCCCGCACTCTGCTGTTCCTCAGCGCCGCCCCCCTCCCTCCCGCACTCTGCTGTTCCTCAGCGCCGCCCCCCTCCCTCCCGCTGACATTATGAATGAAAAGCGTAGTAATCATAGATAACACGGCAGGGTCCGTGACAGTTTGCTTTCATCTGATTTCAAATAAACAAAGTCTTGGTTTTTAGAATATTAAACTTGTTTCGCCAAATTCAGATGATAAAAACAACCTTTAAGCTTGTAACTGCATAATTACAAGCGGTAACTTAACGTCACAGCAGGCGTAACCTTAGATATATATATATATATATATATATATATATATATAAACACTGTTGTTGTGTTTATATATATCTATGGGCATAACAACAGCCGGTGTTTCTTGTGAGTGTTTCCCCGGGAAACAAACACAATACACACAAACGCGTCACAGATTATTTTGCGGTATTTAGCTGCCGAACGAAATCGTGTACGCAGTTCGCAACGTAACTAGGAGTCTAGTGGACGGTATCAGTACTACAAGTACAAAAATAAATAAATAAATTACGTTGTTTATAAATTAATCTGAGGGCCGCAAAAAGAGGAGGTGGGGCCGCATGCAGCCCATCCCTGACAGACTATAATGCCAACATTACTCAACATGTCCAGGTTCACACAGCTGGCACACAAGTAGACTTAATTACTCTTAATGTCTTTCATTATTGTAAAGCATCTAACACTTGTCTTTCTTTTCCTCTTCCAGCACACCCACGCCTCCAGACCCAACCGGTGCATCGCCTTTCTTCCTCACGGTTTCTTCGCCCGCCTCAAGAGAACATCCTTCGCCAACAGAGTTTGCATCGTCGTGTGGTCGGTGGCTATCGGATGCGTGGTACCCGTCACCGTTATTTACTCCATGAAGGAAGCGGTGAGCGTGAAAAAAGCTGTTGTTGCATGTACGGAGGTTTGCTACAGCCCAACGGTGGAGATCGGAGGAAGACTTTCTGCTGGTTTGGCCGTGATCGTGATTACTCTGTTCTTCCTCTTCTACCTGCTGGTTCTGATGTCTTATATGATGGTTCTGAGGCATATTGGGCGATCACGGAAAAGCACGAACGTCACTACGTCCCAAAGTCTGCTGGGGAGGGTGCTACGAAACATCGTGGTCATACAGGTGAGTGTGAGGCATATACAGTATCCTACTCTAAAGTAACGTCTTCAAAAAGGCACAATTAGTAGGGGAAGTCTGTCTTATGTCAAAATACTGGTGTTTTGTGTCGCGAGCTAAATTGTGTTTTTCTAGCACTATTTCCACCATTTTCGTATAGCTTCCAATTGGACACTTGCTTACAATCGGTGGTGGCGAAGTCGATAGGGACTTGGCTTGGCAACTGGAAGGTCACCAGTTCAAGTCCCGGCAAGACCAAGTGCTACCGAGGTGTCCCTGAGCAAGGCACCGTTCCCCACACTGCTCCCCGGGTGCCGTTCAAAATGGCAGCACACTGCTCCTAAAACTAGGATGGGTCGAATGCAGAGAAACAATTTCCCCACGAGGGATTCATAAAAGTCCATCTTATCTTATCAATCTCGCACTTTGAATATTGGTTTTCATAGAGGTTGACGGGAAGAAAGTCCCAAACTCATAATTATAACATATATCGTTAATTAGCCTGTCAAAAAGCCCCCCCTTAACAGACTGTTATATCGTCTATTTTACTCTAAATTGGACCATAATTGACTAAATGAACAACATGCTGTATTGAAGAAGGCGTGAAACTACAAAACTACAGATTGAGATCCATAACAACCTTCTTTTTTTAAACCATCTCTTCTCAGGTTGTTCTCTCGGTTTGTCTGCTGCCGTATCACATCTACAAACCCATCTTCATCTCTCTGGCTAACGACCAACGACAGCTGAGATATTTACCGGGACCAAACATCTGTAAACAGTGCCATCCATTCTCCATCTTAGTCGAGGTGACTCCATCTTTCTTTCCTAGGAGGAAACACTACATACTGATATACACCTGAACATCAGCAGGAAAGGACTCTTTAAAGTAGAGACACTACATACTGATATACACCTGAACATCAGCAGGAGAGGACTCTTTAAAGTAGAGACACTACATACTGATATACACCTGAACATCAGCAGGAGAGGACTCTTTAAAGTAGAGACACTACATACTGATATACACCTGAACATCAGCAGGAGAGGACTCTTTAAAGTAGAGACACTACATACTGATATACACCTGAACATCAGCAGGAGAGGACTCTTTAAAGTAGAGACACTACATACTGATATACACCTGAACATCAGCAGGAGAGGACTCTTTAAAGTAGACACTACATACTGATATACACCTGAACATCAGCAGGAGAGGACTCTTTAAAGTAGAGACACTACATACTGATATACACCTGAACATCAGCAAGACAGGACTCTTTAAAGTAGAGACACTACATACTGATATACACCTGAACATCAGCAGGAGAGGACTCTTTAAAGAAGAGACACTACATACTGATATACACCTGAACATCAGCAAGACAGGACTCTTTAAAGTAGAGACACTACATACTGATATACACCTGAACATCAGCAGGAGAGGACTCTTTAAAGTAGAGACACTACATACTGATATACACCTGAACATCAGCAGGAGAGGACTCTTTAAAGTAGAGACACTACATACTGATATACACCTGAACATCAGCAGGAGAGGACTCTTTAAAGTAGAGACACTACATACTGATATACACCTGAACATCAGCAGGAGAGGACTCTTTAAAGTAGAGACACGACATACTGATATACACCAGAACATCAGCAGGAGAGGACTCTTTAAAGTAGAGACTCTACATACTGATATACACCTGAACATCAGCAGGAGAGGACTCTTTAAAGCAGAGACACTATATACTGATATACACCTGAACATCAGCAGGAGAGGACTCTTTAAAGTAGAGACACTACATACTGATATACACCTGAACATCAGCAGGAGAGGACTCTTTAAAGTAGAGACACTACATACTGATATACACCTGAACATCAGCAGGAGAGGACTCTTTAAAGTAGAGACACGACATACTGATATACACCAGAACATCAGCAGGAGAGGACTCTTTAAAGTAGAGACTCTACATACTGATATACACCTGAACATCAGCAGGAGAGGACTCTTTAAAGTAGAGACTCTACATACTGATATACACCTGAACATCAGCAGGAGAGGACTCTTTAAAGTAGAGACACTACATACTGATATTACATTACATTACATTACATTGCATTTAGCTGACGCTTTTGTCCAAAGCGACTTACAATAAGTACATTCGACCAGGAAGACACAACCTTGAAGAAAACAGAATCATATAAGTATATCAGGTTTCATAGAGCCAAACATTTCAAGTGCTACTCAACTGGCTTTAGGTAATCCAGTCCTTTATTGGTATAAAAGTGCTTCGTTAATCGTTCTAACGCTCGAAGTGGAGTCGAAAGAGATGAGTTTTCAGTTTGCGCCGGAAGATGTGCAAGCTATCTGCCGTCCTGATGTCAATGGGGAGCTCATTCCACCATCTTGGAGCCAGGATAGCAAACCCACGTGTTTTCGCCGATGGGAACTTGGGTCCCCCTCGCAGCGAGGGCGCAACGAGTCGTTTGGCTGATGCAGAGCGTAGTGCACGCGCTGGGGTGTACGGTTTAACAATGTCCTGGATGTAGGAAGGGCCAGATCCATTCGCAGCACGGTAAGCAAGTACCAGTGTCTTGAAGTGGATTCTAGCAGTTACCGGAAGCCAGTGAAGGGAGCGGAGGAGCGGAGTGGTGTGGGAGAATTTAGGAAGGTTGAAAACCAGACGAGCCGCTGCATTCTGGATGAGCTGCAGAGGTCGGATGGCACATGCAGGTAGACCAGCCAGGAGGGAGTTGCAGTAGTCTAGGCGTGAGATGACGAGAGCCTGGACCAGAACCTGAGTCGCTTTCTGAGTCAGCTGGGGACGTATCTTCCTGATGTTGTAAAGCGTGTATCTGCAGCAGCGGGTTGTAGCAGCGATGTTTGCAGTGAAGGACAGGTTGTTATCTAGGGTCACACCCAGATTCCTTGCAGTCTGAGTCGGGGGAAACAACTGAGGTGCCGATGTTGATTGTCAGGTCAAGAGTTGGACAATCTTTTCCCGGGAGGAAGAGCAGCTCAGTCTTGTCAAGGTTGAGCTTGAGGTGGTGAGCAGACATCCACTGAGAGATGTCAGCTAGACAAGCAGAGATGCGTGCGACGACCTGGGTCTCTGAGCGGGGAAAGGACAGAATTAATTGGGTGTCGTCAGCGTAGCAGTGGTAAGAAAAACCATGCGGGCTAATGACTGATCCGAGCGAGTTTGTGTACAAGGAGAAAAGGAGGGGACCAAGAACAGAGCCCTGAGGGACCCCCGTAGTTAATTGACAAGGGTCGGACTCAGACCCTCTCCAAGTCACCCTGTAGGTACGGTCTTTCAGGTATGAGGTGAGGAGGGAAAGTGCAGAGCCAGAAACTCCAAGTTTTGGAGAGTGCGAAGGAGGATCTGATGATTCACCGTGTCGAATGCAGCAGACAGGTCCAACAGGATGATGACAGAGGAGAGGGATGCAGTTTTGGCAGTGTGCAGTTCCTCCGTGACAGCAATGAGAGCAGTTTCTGTGGAGTGACCTGCCTTGAAACCAGACTGGTGCGGATCCAGAAGGTTGTTCTGATTGAGATAACAGGAGAGTTGTTTAAAGACAGCGCGTTCAAGTGATTTAGACAGGAACGGGAGGAGAGAGACAGGCCTGTAGTTTATAACATCAGACGGGTTGAGAGTGGGTTTCTTTAGGAGAGGGTTTACTCATGCCTCCTTGAGACTGTTTGGAAAGTGACCAGAAGTTAGAGAAGTGTTGATGAAATGGGTGAGAAACGGTAGAATATCAGGAGCGATAGTCTGAAGGAGGTTTGAAGGGATAGGGTCCAGAGGACAGGTGGTAGGGCGGGCAGAGGTAATGAGGGTAAGAACCTCACTTGGAGAGAGAGGGGAAAAGGAGGTTAGTGTGTTGGTGGAAGGAAGGTCTGGTGACCCAGCGGTGAGTAAAGGTGAGTCAGAAAAAGAAGAGCGAATATCATTAACCTTTTTTTCAAAGTGGGTAACAAAGTCGCTTGACAGAAGTGAGGAGGGGGGAGGAGCTTTTGGAGGGTCCAAGAGGGTGGAGAAGATGGAAAATAGTTTTTTAGGATTGGAATAGGAAGATTGGATCTTATCTTGAAAGAAAGTGCTTTTTGCCTGAGAGATCGAAGCAGAGAAAGAGGAGAGGAGAGCTTGATAGGTTAGGAGGTCGTCACGGTGTTTGGATTTCCACCATTTCCGCTCTGCTGCCCTAAGGACGGTTCTATTAGCACGCAGTGCATCATTTAGCCAGGGAGCCGGAGGGGACTGACGAGCCTGCCGAGATGTGAGAGGACAGAGCGAGTCCAGAGAGGATGAGAGAGTAGAGAGGAGAGTTTCTGCAGCAGAGTTTGGAGGCAGTAGTTGGAACGAATCAGAGGAGGGGAGGGCTGAGAGCACCGACGAGGCAAAGGTAGAGGGAGAGAGGGAGCGAAGGTTACGGCGGACAAGTGTAGGATGGGAAGAGATTAGTTTGTTATGTTTGGAAAGGGATAGAGAGAATGAAATGAAGAAGTGATCGGATGTGTGGAGCAGGTTTACAGAGAGGTTAGAAGTAGCGCAGTTCCTTGAGAATATGAGATCAAGGACATTGCCAGCTTTATGAGTCGGTGGGGACGGAGACAGTGAGAAAGCAAAGGCGGTTAACAGAGATGTTAGTTCGTCTATCTTCCCCATCTGGAGGTTGAAGTCTCCGAGAAGTACAGCGGGAGGGCCAGTTTCAGGGATGTGTGAGAGGAGATGATCTAATTCCTCCAAGAAGTCCCCCAAGGCGCCTGGTGGACGGTAGAGAACAACAATGGTTAACTGTATAGGATGGGTTACTGTGACGGCATGGAACTCAAAGGTGGAAGGAGTAAAGTTAGGTAGCTTGAAGAGGGAAAAGCTCCATTTGGGAGAGAGCAGGAGACCAGTGCCACCTCCTCTGCCAGTGGGTCTGGGTGTATGGGAGAAGGAATATGCAGTGGAGAGAGCTGCTGGGGTGGATGTGTTGGATGGAGTAATCCAGGTCTCAGTGAGAGCAAGGAAATCCAGAGACTGCAGGGAGGTGTAGCCAGAGATGAAGTCAGCCTTAGGAACAGCTGACTGGCAGTTCCACAGGCCACCTGAAACTAGATGTTGGATCTCAGTGGAGCACGTGGGATAGACGAGAGCAGGCCGGTTATATCGATTAGGAGATACACGGGGCCAGTGATAATTGCGAGAAGACACATGAACAGGAATTGAGAAAATACACATGATTATAGCATGAGGGGCTAAACAACAAAAGTAAAAATTAAAAACGCCAACGATACTTAGCTCAATCAAAGTAGGATTTGCCTCCTCTTTGCCTCCCTCGTGACTCCCGTAGGACTCTAATGTCTTTGTCAGTCTTACTCCCGTAGGACTCTAATGTCTTTGTCAGTCTTAGCCTGTCTGCCGCTGAAGCTGCCGCTCAAGGAAAGAGCTACCCGAAATGGACGCCTGATTGCTCAGTTCTCACAGCTGAAGTTAATTAGTTAACTATCTACAGCTGATGGGCGACAATAGACTGGCCCTGCCTATGTTAATAATGCAGGCTTGATTGCTGAGAGCTGTAAAGCAGGTTTCGCCTGAGCAGATCTGAGATTTAAAATCTCTCAAAAGCGATTTAGCCGTTTTAGCTACAGTAACAATTATACAGAGTCGAATAAATGAAACCGAGAAGTCTAATTAAACAAGAATATAACTTACAGTGGTTGCTGCGTCAATAGGTAATGTTGTCACCGGGTCCAGATGCACACTGAGTTCATCAGTTTCTAAATGCGGTATTTAAATGCTTTTTGAGCTAAAGGATGACTGAGTCACGCAGTTCTACTTCACGCAATCAATAGACTGGCCCTGCCTATGTTAATAATGCAGGCTTGAGTGCTGAGAGCTGTAAAGCAGGTTTCGCCTGAGCAGATCTGAGATTTAAAATCTCTCAAAAGCGATTTAGCCGTTTTAGCTACAGTAACAATTATACAGAGTCGAATAAATGAAACCGAGAAGTCTAATTAAACAAGAATATAACTTACAGTGGTTGCTGCGTCAATAGGTAATGTTGTCACCGGGTCCAGATGCACACTGAGTTCATCAGTTTCTAAATGCGGTATTTAAATGCTTTTTGAGCTAAAGGATGACTGAGTCACGCAGTTCTACTTCACGCAATCAATAGACTGGCCCTGCCTATGTTAATAATGCAGGCTTGAGTGCTGAGAGCTGTAAAGCAGGTTTCGCCTGAGCAGATCTGAGATTTAAAATCTCTCAAAAGCGATTTAGCCGTTTTAGCTACAGTAACAATTATACAGAGTCGAATAAATGAAACCGAGAAGTCTAATTAAACAAGAATATAACTTACAGTGGTTGCTGCGTCAATAGGTAATGTTGTCACCGGGTCCAGATGCACACTGAGTTCATCAGTTTCTAAATGCGGTATTTAAATGCTTTTTGAGCTAAAGGATGACTGTGTCACGCAGTTCTACTTCACGCAATCAATAGACTGGCCCTGCCTATGTTAATAATGCAGGCTTGAGTGCTGAGAGCTGTAAAGCAGGTTTCGCCTGAGCAGATCTGAGATTTAAAATCTCTCAAAAGCGATTTAGCCGTTTTAGCTACAGTAACAATTATACAGAGTCGAATAAATGAAACCGAGAAGTCTAATTAAACAAGAATATAACTTACAGTGGTTGCTGCGTCAATAGGTAATGTTGTCACCGGGTCCAGATGCACACTGAGTTCATCAGTTTCTAAATGCGGTATTTAAATGCTTTTTGAGCTAAAGGATGACTGAGTCACGCAGTTCTACTTCACGCAATCAATAGACTGGCCCTGCCTATGTTAATAATGCAGGCTTGAGTGCTGAGAGCTGTAAAGCAGGTTTCGCCTGAGCAGATCTGAGATTTAAAATCTCTCAAAAGCGATTTAGCCGTTTTAGCTACAGTAACAATTATACAGAGTCGAATAAATGAAACCGAGAAGTCTAATTAAACAAGAATATAACTTACAGTGGTTGCTGCGTCAATAGGTAATGTTGTCACCGGGTCCAGATGCACACTGGACACCTGAACATCAGCACAACATGTCCTCTTTAACAAATACATCTCCTCTCTCTCCTCTTCCTCCAGCTGAAGAACTGTTTGCTGCTTTTGGCCGCTTTGAGAGGATCCACGGACCCTTTAATGTACTTCCTGTTGGACAAGACCTTCCGTCATCAAACCCTGAAACTCTTAAGGTGCAACCAGAACAAAACTGGAAGCACGAAATCCTCCTCGGTCACAGGAAGCAACACCACCTAGGCTGGCCCGCTGGAGGAAGGGAACCTGGCCACAGTTACAGCGGATATAAGTCAAGGAAGTTTTCTGTAAATGTTAAAAGATGTACAAGAGGCCCTTCTGAAATAGCCGTGTCAGAGTCGATGCTTTTAAATGTCTCTTATTTTGATAGAAACCTTAAGAAAAATTCCTTTAACATAATATGAAACAGAGGAATCTTTATTTTTGCGAGTGTAAAAACCATATTTAGGCCAGTTTTGAATGTAAAATTACCAATTATATTATCAAAAAAGTTATTTTTGTTTAATACTTGTCTAATATTTGCAGCTGTATCATGTTTTCATGGTTAGGAAGAGGCATTCATTCAAATATAATGTTTGAAATATTCCAGTTTCTTAATATAATCAGGTGTTTTATCTATTCAGTTAAAAAGGAATAATGATAGTCTTACGTTTCCATGGTAGTTTGGCTTTATAGCAGTCAATGAAACTGGAGTATAATGTTTTGTAATACATCGGTTTTTATGACATTGAGATATAAGACTTTACATCGTCTCACATTTTGGATATTGTCCTATCACAAGATGGCATAAGTGTTTATCTTTCCTGGTTTAAAGACTGTGTTTAAGTCAAGTTATGTATTTGTTTGTTTTAATATTTCATTAAGCAGCAAGTGTCAACCTTAAAATATCGATAAAGGTTTTTAGTTGTTAAATATGGGGATATTTGATGTACTATATATCTCCGTACCCTACTGAAATCAACCTAATGTTGTTTGTAGCTGAATATGGATGACAATTGATCCAAATCATAGACAAAATACTAGATAGATACTAGATTTAAACATATTGAACTGAAACTAAAAGCCATTAATAAAGAAAAAGCGAGTTACATTTTAAAGTGCAATTTTGACTCGTACTTTACTTCAACTGCGTCGATAAATCTGAGTTTCTAAGGTGTTTTTATCGACGTTGCAAACATGGTCAAAACAGCCTCAGGATAAATCTATGGATGTCCTTTTGAAGAATGCAAGGCGTGTTTGTGGAGCAGCCGTCATGTGCAGCGGGAGTCTTTCAATATTTAATATCCATGTGTCGCAAACCTTGTTCGGTAATTGAGTCTGCATTATTGAAGAGGGATTACAGAGTGTGTGTGTTTCAGAAGGTGTGTGTGAGGCGGCAGGAGACTATGTACTATGAAGTGTGTGTGTGTGTGTGTGTGTGTGTGTGTGTGTGTGTGTGTGTGTGTGTGTGTGTGTGTGTGTGTGTGTGTGTGTGTGTGTGTGTGTGTGGCCTAGCATTACTATACTTGTGGGGACCTACATCTGTTTACACAGTCACGTGTGGGGACTCGCCTCCCTTATGGGGACAAATTGGAGGTCCCCATGAGGGGAATCATTAATTTTAGGGTGAAGACTTGGTTAGGTTTAGGGTAAGGATTAGGGTTAAGGGTCAGGGTTAGGCATGTGTTGGTTATGGTTAAGGTTAGGATAAGTCTCCAGGAAATGCATGTAATGCAATGTAATGTCCCCTGAAGTGATGTATACATGGTATGTGTGTGTGTGCATGCGTGCGCGCATCATGTATTTAAGTGTGTGTGTGTGTGTGTGTGTGTGTGTGTGTGTGTGTGTGTGCGTGGCGTGCATCATGTCTCTAAGTGTATGTGTGTGTGTGTGTGTGTGTGTCTGTGTGCATCGTGTCTCTAAGTGTGTGTGCATCATGTGTGTGCGTGTGTGTGTGTGTGTGTGTGTGTGTGTGTGTGTGTGTGTGTGTGTGTGTGTGTGTGTGTGTGTGTGTGTGTGTGTGTGTGTGTGTGTGTGTGTGCATGTGCATCATGTCTCTAAGTGTGTGTGCATCCTTGCGTGTGTTGCTGTGATGCAGATACAGAGAGGGTCCCTGAGGTGGCGTTAGTTCCGCTGGTTGTCAGGCTCTCACACACTGACTGATTATTGTCTCTGTGTGTTCGGGCAAAACGAGACGTGAAGGATCGTCTCCGCCAGCAGCCGCTCTCCCAGGAGAGGAGAAAACTGCTCACAGCACTTTTTAAAAAGTTCTTCACACAGTGGGCAGCATCCTGTTTTAAGTGGAGGTTTCACAGAAACACCCAGCATGCATTAGGGCAGAAGGGCATCCTGTGTGAAGCTTAGCATGTAATATACTCGCTGGCTCACTGGTGTGGGGTCAGCGAGACAGCGAGACACCGCAGAACTCAGCCTGGGCACACACACAAACTCCCAGCCAGGCTGCGGGTGTGTGTGTGTGTTTCGGGCTGGGTTTCGCTGTGTCTCCTCGCAGCAGCGAGCCTCGCAACGTCCCGCCGAGTGTGTGTGTGTGAGGAAGTCCGCGCATTGGTCCAAACGTAACGGCTCCGCGGATTGGTCAATTTGGACCAATCTGCGGAGCCGTTATGTTACGTCACTATACCCAAGAAGTAAACAATGGAAAAAGAGAAATGTCCAACGAGGCGTTCTGGGGCAGCACAGACAGGTCTTCTCTGTGTTAGAGTTTTACTCGCTGCAGGGTGTACTTTGAGGGTTTGTGACTCTGCAGACCGTTTGCATGCAGAAAAACCTTCATAACACAAGGGGACGGGTGATAACCAGAAAAGCATGACATGGGACCTTTAATATAATATGAATCAGAGAAAAGGGGAGTTTTTGTGAGGCTCAAAACCATATTTGGGCCAGTTTTTCATGTAAAATGACTAAATCGATTATCTGCAAAGACAGGAAAAGCTGCAGTTCTCAAAACACCAAATCTTCTCTGAACGTGACGAGCACTGAGCGACAAGTTCCCCGTCCAACCTGGACACCGAGGCTCATTTATCACCAGCAGTTTGTCACTAAATGTATGCAGATATGTGTGTGTGTGTGTGTGTGTGTGTGTGTGTGTGTGTGTGTGTGTGTGTGTGTGTGTGTGTGTGTGTGTGTGTGTGTGTGTGTATGTAAGCTCAATGTCAGAGTCTCATGGTTGACACTCCAAGGCCCGCTGGAGGCCGTTAAAGGAGCCGTTATCTGTTCTGCACCCTAACAAGCAGCTCTCATTCCTCTGAGGGCACCACAGGGACGTCAAAGTGTGTAAAAACAGCTGACATGCAAATATTCAGGCTAGGAAACGGGTTTTTATCTCCATCAGATGTACCTATTCATATGCAGAAGTTGGCATTTGCTCACACGATCAAACGGAGAGGAAATTCACTTCACAAATGGCATGCAGTAAATAAGATCTGCTGCTGTGGAGGATTTGATATGTGTTGCACGTCTGTAAAGCAGATTTCTTTCTACCGCTGACCCTGAAATATTTGTTAAAGTGAGATTTATTTAAGTGTAGGAGTGCATTCATCCCAAAGGACTCGAGGGCGGCTAATCATGTGGACAACATCAAACTGAAACCGGCTTAAATCTGGCTGTCGGCCTCAGGTGGATCGATTACAATCTGCATCCAGGCACAACTGACTTTTATATTGATTTTCTAGTCTTCATTTACTTTATCTATCGGCGATGATAGAAATACGACATCGGGGTATAGGTACATGTGTGCGTCTATTTGGTTGCAATGCTGTGTGACACATGCTTTTAAGTGCATAAATAATACATACAAAAATAAGGAAATTGAACAATTATTCAAATACATGTAAATAAATGAGCTCTGTTGTGATTGGTCACCCGCTCAGAGATGTCCCGCCCCTTAGCATCACATACAAAATATTCCAATTAGCTGCAGTAGCTTTTATCCTGAGTGTCTTAATATCAGTGTGAGTATCTCTAATCTCTGGACATTTGAGTTTCTCCTGCAGACGCAACATTTCTATATCATCGTCTTTTGCAGCAAGAATAAATGCAGCTATTTCAGACCGACAGGAACACGTTGAAACAGAAAGCAAATGTTGCACACACTTTTTGCTTTCTGCTGCTTTGGTGTCCTACCTGTGCTAACTTTTGTTGCAGTGCCTCAAAGGAGCTGCAAGCGCTAAATACCCCCGTAGGAACAGACTCTGTAACGACATGCACAAA
The DNA here is from genome assembly GCF_902827175.1 of Gymnodraco acuticeps. NCBI lineage: Eukaryota > Metazoa > Chordata > Actinopteri > Perciformes > Bathydraconidae > Gymnodraco > Gymnodraco acuticeps. Next base: position 34,775 of record NW_022991253.1, read on the forward strand.
CAGCCAAAGAAAGCAGCTTGTTGCCATGCTAATTCAACACTAAAACAGACATTAGTGTAAAGTGCTTCTCAAAGTGTGGTCCGCGCCCCCTAGTGGTCCGTGAGTATATTGGTAAAATTTCACATTTGAAATAAATAATTCCTTTCAGTTTTCCGCACTCTCGCGGGAATATCTCCGCAATGGAGCGAGGTTAAGTTTCACTTTTGATTGCATGATATAGCCCAGGGCAACACCTTCGTCACACATGCTGCCACGTGTTTGTACCATTTTCAGGCCATTTGTAATCTGTTCTAGAAAAACGATGTTTTTTTATATTTGTGGAGTTAGGTGGTCCGCGAGTGTTTTTGTTATTGGCTAAGTGGTCCTTGGTATGAAACACTGGCATAAAGAGAACTAACATGTGTGTGTATGTCTTTTAAAGGAATGTAACGCGTTACTGTAACGCCGTTATTCTTGGCAGTACTCTAACGCATAACTTTTGTAATTCAGTAACTCAGTTACCGTTACTACATGGTGCGTTACTCCGTTACTGCGTTAGTTTTTTTATATAGTCAACAGCCAGGCGAACAGAGATGAGAACTGTACTTAAGTAAAGTACTTGAGTAAATGTACTTAGATACTTCCTGTGTCACATGCGGAGACGCGCTGTGGGCGTGTTTGTGTTGTTTACTAACAAGACTGTCATGGCGGCGGCGGAGCTCAAGTCTAGTTTCTCCACCTGGAGATATTCTCACTATTTCACTTTTGTCGAGCACAAAGAAAAGAACGTTTTAGTTAAATGTAAGTTGTGTCTTGGCGGGTCAAAGATCCTACTGCCCAAACCAGTCATTCAAATCTCTTAAAACATCTGCAAAAACAACATGCTGGGACGAAGCTAGTAACTAAGACCACAGAGACTCAGCCGACGCCACTCCACCTCCACCTAAGCAACAGCGGCTGGATTTTAACCAAGGGACTGCTGGCCAGGGAAAAGTGGATAAAGCCATTGCACGGTATGTTGTAGAACACATGCAGGCTATTGCTACAGTGGAGTCACCCGCTTTCAGGGAGCTAGTTAGCATGATAGCACTTTTTCCAACTACCTGGAGAAAGAATATACAAAAATGGAAAGCCAGCTAATATCGATGCAATCCAGATTGCATATAATGCATGTCAAGTTGATCAACAGATTGTATTATTCTCCAATGCAATAACAGTACTGAAATGAAGGCTATAAGGGCATTAATGGGAGCCATTTTTTCAAGTAACGAAAACGTTACTTTTCACAGTAACGCATTACTTTTGAGTGTAAGTAACTGGTAAAGTAACTGAGTTACTTTTGACATGAAGTAACTAGTAATGGTAACTAGTTACTGGTTTTCAGTAACTAGCACAACACTGCTGACCACACAGTTACAGTGCAATATTGAGATTCAAACACAACTCGAACCACAGTTTCTCTCTCACTCGAGTGCAGAAATACCTCCAGAAGTCATGAATGTTTGTACAAAAGTTCCAGAGTTCCCGCAGAGAGACTATTCTAGGAATCCAAACTCTGAAAGTCACAGAGGAGAAACCTGCTGAGTCTTCTGACAGCAGATCTCTTTCTTAGCATTCCTGCAGATTGTTGTACGGTGCGTGTCTCTGTGTTCATTTCACGGTGTACCTCCGAAGTCATGCCTCTCGACGGTAGCTCAACACAACGTGAGGATCAGTGGTTTGAAGATCAGACCTTCAGCATGACTTCCACTTCTACACAGCGTGACGCAGCACACACACCGCAAAGGAAACTCACTGCTGGTGGCATTCAAACCTCAAAACTGAGCTCCATGACCTAATAAAGCGTAGGTTTAAACAGAGTTAGTCTGAACAGGTTGGTGCTGAGCTAACGTTAGCAGGAGGGGAACATTGTGCAGAGAAAACATGGATATGTTGCTGTTTTTATCCTGGTTTTAATCACCAGTTGTGTGTTTTTGAAAGGACTAGACCTCTGTGCATCATTTGGTGACTTCTCTCACTTGTTAGAGGAAACTTTCCTCTTCCCTGAACGTTGCATCTGATTATGTTTTACATCTAAATCCGTTTTTATGGACTCTTCAGGTTGCTCAACACGACGTGAGGTCGGTGGTTTGAAGATCGGACTTTCAGTATGACTTCCACTTCTACACAGCGTGATGCAGCACACACACACCGCAAAGGAAACTCACTGGCATTCAAACTTGTGCATTCAAACCTGGGCCACATATCCTTATCCTAAGTGTAAATCAAAACACAGAGTAAGTGCAAACCGGTTGCAAGCTGAGCAAACGTAGCTGAAAAGCGTGCCGGTAGAAACACAGGTTTGTTTCATGAAACTGCATAATTTAGTTTTGTTCCTAGTTTCTATCAACATGTCTGAAGTAATGGTTTCATTATGATCAAGATGCTGTTAAACGCTCATGTGCATATAGCGTGTTAGCTAGTCTTCACTTCTCTCACTTATTAGAGGCAACTTCTCCCTTAAATCCAGGCTGAAGACTTTTCTTTTTGCCGCTGCTTGAACTATTCACATCTTAAACTGCACTGTAACTTTTATCCATGTACTTTTTCTTTTAATGTTTATTTTATTAGCTTTTCTTTTTAAATGACTGATTTTAATGCCATTTTCTTAATGTCTTTCATTTTTTGTAAAGCACTTTGAATTGCCTTGTGTTGAAAAGTGCTATATAAATATTCCCTGAACGTTGCATCGGATTATATTTTGCATCTCAATCTTGTGGCGTTTTTATGGATTCTTCAGGTTGCTCAACACGACGTGAGGATCAGGGGTCGGCAGATCAAAATGCTGTATGTTTCTCTTGTTTTAACCACCAGGTTTCTTTGTTTTTGGAGAGTAGGATATCTCTGAGCATCCTTTGGTACAACAGTGATGATCCAATGATGTTAAACAGACATGTAGCATGTTAGCTAGTTCTCTACTATTTCCCTTACTAATAATTAGAGGCAACCCTCCCTTATATATTCCTCTGATTATGTGACTTCAACTCCTGCACAGCACGCTTTTGCATAATCTTTCAAACTTAGAGCCAGATAACCTAATTATTCCAGTGGCGTCAGCAGGAGGTCCAAAGGGGAAGACACGCAGATCTATAGAGATATAGAGATAGAAACAAACATGGCGGTGCTGCTGTCTGTGGTGAAGAAGCTCAATACTGAGGCATCACGGTGATTTATGAACATCAGGGTTTCAATGAATTCAGTGACTTTCATGCATGAGCGATGCGGCACTCGAGCTGATCCATATTCAACAAGGACGTGTGTGTGTGTGTGTGTGTGTGTGTGTGTGTGTGTGTGTGTGTGTGTGTGTGTGTGTGTGTGTGTGTGTGTGTGTGTGTGTGTGTGTGTGTGTCATTAAAGGGCAGTACATCAGGTAACCTAGACAGTCGCTGTTGGATGCTGATAAAGAAGTGGACCAATGACAAAGCTGCATTTGAGTAAAATGAAATATACTGTGTTTATATCGACCGTTTACTGCATGTTAACCAACACTACACTTTGATCTAAACTAGAACCACATATCTAGTTATCAAACTATAATTGAACGACTCGTTGGAAAGGTACACGTCAGTATTCTCTCTCTAAGTGAACACATCTCTATGACTTGAAGTTTCTCCCCAAAAACAACTTCATTATTGAACACTTCACAATAAGGCTTATATTTACCTTCAACAAATGTTAGTTTTTTTTACTGAAAAGAGCTTTAACGCACAATAGCAACTCTAATGAACCACCTAACAGCAGCAGCCAATAGAAAACAACCTAGAGATAGCAGCTTACAGCTAAAAGCTAACGTTAATTGGATTTCAACACCGATTTTATAACTCGTTATGAGGAAAACATGTCATTTAATCTACATTTAAGTGGAAAAAACGTGTGTGTCAGTAGTGAGTTTAGCCTACTAACACACCGTCTATCAGTTTTCCAAATATTGGCCTCAACATGGCACCCAACGTATAGTTTCTGGTGACATCCATAGACTTCAACAAACAATTATAGCATGTATTATCAATTAGTCTGTAGTCAAATAGCTATTAAAACTGTCATACAAAGTGATACATGTCTTTCACCTAAAGCCCAAGCTTATATCTCCACATTGTTTTGATTGTACTACTAACACTCTTTAAATAAAAAAACACACTTATAAGGAATTTAAAAAAAGGAAAGGCAGCAAATCCTCACAACTGAGAAGCTGGAAGTAGACGATGTTTAGGATCCAACGCACTAATCAATGATCTCATGTATGTGTTTGAACATATCAGCACATCCACAGCAGGGCTTCTCAAACTCCGGACCGAACCCTGTGTCCCATTATAACAAATACAAATTATACAAAATTAAAACAATTAAAACGTTCTGATGTAAATCAATGTATATTTTCTTGTGTCTGGCGCGTTGTGAGAATGCACGTGTGGCGCCGTTTGCTGACAGGCAAGTGCTCGGACCAGAAGGGGGTCCTCAAAGAAGGTAGATTAAGAAGGTCCACAGCAACGACAACATGACACAGCCTTCAATCTACTGCAACGACATGTCGGGAAACCCCCTCAAAATGCATAGCGCCGTAAGAAACTGCTTCTTCATTTCAGTTTAGTTGCTCCGCTCCGGGGGGGGGGGGGGGGGGGGGGGGGGGGCATTATTTACTGTAGATCAACAAGTTTGATCTACAGTAACGCGGAGGAAGTAGAACATCTGAATGGTTGAGCTTCTGCACAGTCTGACCCACAGGAAGAGAGACACACACACACACACACACACACACACACACACACACACACACACACACACACACACACACACACACACACACACACACACACACACACAACACACACACACCACCACACACACACACACACACCACACACACACACACACACACACACACACACACACACCAACACACACACACACACACACACACACACACTGAGCCAGTGATTCAGCAGGGTGCATTGTGGGAGTGAAGACAGATTAAAATGTGTGTACCGACGATGACAAAGCCGAGGACAAAGATAGAAACTGGACTCAGAGTGAAACGATACGAGGCAATAACAGGGGAAGTGCTGCATATCACATACAGAGCATTGAACTGGGGAGAAGTGTGTGTGTGTGTGTGTGTGTGTGTGTGTGTGTGTGTGTGTGTGTGTGTGTGTGTGCTTGTGTGTGAAAGCAGAGAGTGAGACGGAGGAGACGCTCTGAAAGCAAAGCCCTGGTTCACTTTGTTTCTCCTGCCTCGGATACACAATGTAGAAACAATAGCAGCACACACAAACACACAACGTGCACTCACACAACGTGCACTCACACAACGTGCACTCACACAACTGACACACAACGTGCACTCACACAACGTGCACTCACACAACTAACACACAACGTGCACTCACACAACTGACACACAACGTGCACTCACACAACTGACACACAACGTGCACTCACACAACGTGCACTCACACAACGTGCACTCACACAACGTGCACTCACACAACTGACACACAACGTGCACTCACACAACGTGCACTCACACAACTGACACACAACGTGCACTCACACAACTGACACACAACGTGCACTCACACAACTGACACACAACGTGCACTCACACAACGTGCACTCACACAACGTGCACTCACACAACGTGCACTCACACAACTGACACACAACGTGCACTCACACAACTGACACACAACGTGCACTCACACAACTGACACACAACGTGCACTCACACAACGTGCACTCACACAACGTGCACTCACACAACGTGCACTCACACAACTGACACACAACGTGCACTCACACAACGTGCACTCACACAACGTGCACTCACACAACTGACACACAACGTGCACTCACACAACTGACACACAACGTGCACTCACACAACGTGCACTCACACAACGTGCACTCACACAACTGACACACAACGTGCACTCACACAACTGACACACTGATGTAGCAAATGCATGTTTTACGTCTGCAGAACAACCACATGTCAGGGTGAGGAGAAACGCAGTGAGAACACATCCCATGAGTTACATCTGGATTTCTAACTGCAAACTATACGATAGGGTAGCTGTCAGAACACTGATATCTAGATTAGTTTGAAGCCTTTTTGTACTTTGATATATATATATATTGTAAATCCATATTTGTATGCTGCACTACTATGTGTTTGCATGTCTGTTTGTATTTGGAGAAGAAGAAGACACTTTATTAATCCAATAAGGATCACTCATTGGCCAAATTCCAAACCGTCCTCCCACTCTGTTTGCACATTAAGTACCGTTAGTAAACTGCGTAAAATAAGAGACGTTTAAAATGGTTAACTTGAAGATTACAGTGTATTTTTATATTTCATACCCTCGTGTCTAGTCCAGAAAACAGTACACCTGCTCATCTGAGTGTTACGTTTTGAATATGTACAGGGACTGCTGCAAAAACCAAGCACCTCCCGCTTTTGGGGAGATTTAAAATAATTCATATTTATAATTGTGGGTCCAAAGAGGCCGATTTAAAAGCGAAAATGTACGACTGTTTCTGCCGGAGAGAGTTAGTCCCAAAGCTTGCTGGATACACACCTCTGCCGGAGCTAAACACTGCACGTCTACCTCTTTGTTTGTTGTTGCTGCTGTCCGATCTGGGACCTTGTATCGGCGACCCTTCAATTCCCAAACCAAGCCCCTACAGACTGACCTCCAAAAGACGTCTTTTTTCAGTGCACAGATGCAGATAAAGTCTCCTCAGCAGCAACCTTCCCTTTGCAGCTGCAACACTGAGGGTGCTGTAAAGTGTCAAATATAAGTACCTTGACGTCTCTGTGGATGACGTTGTTGTCGTGGCAGTAACGCAGCGCCTCGAGGATCTGCCTCATGTAGTGACTAAAGGAGAGACGTTATACAGTTATTATTATTATTATATCATAGTGGTAACATTTAGAGCACATGTGTCAAACTCAAGGCCCGGGGGCCAAATCAGGCCCGTGGTGGATTTAATTTCGGCCCGCAGGATAATTTCTAATTCACTATTAGATCTGGCCCTCCGGTATATTGCTCTCACACCTTCACTCCATCCTGAGGGTCTCCTCCGCTCAGAGCCTGAGCCCAAACATTGATGACCTTGCTCCCAAGAAGAGATGCCAAGTGTCTGAGCTAGCATCACAGAGCAGCACTGAGTTCAATGGATGCTTCCTTCTGCACTTTCTCTCAGGACAACAGGGCATGTTTGGTTTCTCTCTGAGGGGAATAGTTTTGTTGAAGCTGTTGTTGGCCTGTGGGGAAATGTACTCATAAGAAATGACTCTAAGCTGCAGATAGAGCCATAAGAAATGAATGCAACTGATTATTTAGTGTTGTTTTTATAGGCAATTATTTAAGCTTTGTTAGTTCCAGGTTTAATATGTGCAATAAGTTCATTTCAATAAGTCCTGCAATAAACATTGAACCAGTCCGGCCCTCCACTAGCATCCATTTTTTATTTTGGCCCACTGTGTGTTTGAGTTTGACCCGCCTGCTCTAGAGGGATATTGTGAAGTGTGGTGGAAGGAGGATCTTAAGAAGCATTTGGAAGAAACAAACAGGAGTCCCAGCAAAACATCTATTAGTAACCGACATAATATCAATGTAAGTGCATGCTACAGTCAGTATATTGTCACCTCTTGCAGTGAGAACATTATACACTTTATGTTTTTGACAGCTGTTTTCAAGCTCTCTTGAAAGACACCAAACTCCATTAATAAAAACAGTCATCTTAGCTCACAGGACACAGACGTTGTTGGTTTACCGCTGCCTCTATTGGTTAGTTTGTGTTATTGTGCGTGTTCAGTGAATGCTACATTGGATTTTAAACCTCATAGTAACACAAACAAGCCGACCTATTGAAGCAGCGTTACTCCAGCACCTCCTGTGTTCTGCACAGTGACTGTTCTTGTGAATAGAGTCTGGTGGATTTGACATTTAGCCGTGTGAAAAGGGCTGTCCGACGCAGGGCAAGGCAGTACACATATTCGTAGTAAAGTAAACTTCAACTGAAATGGATTTTTGAGAGGAGCTTTAAAAATATTGTTGCTGCACCTCTAGCTTTTGAGCAGAAACTCCTGAATACTGCCGACGACTATCCACAGTACAGTAGGTTATTACAGCTAATATAAGAATGGTTGCAAACACCGAAATCAAAATGAAAAGGACAGTAAATCGGAGG
>NW_022991254.1:0-45521 GCF_902827175.1 Gymnodraco acuticeps
GGGAGCTGCTGCACTAGCTAACGCTCCACTAGCTAACGCTACATTAGCAAAACAAACGCTAATTTCTTTTGCAAAAGGTGCAGCGGGCTTCAAACACGTTCCCTCCACTGGTTTCAACCAAGCACTAAATTAGATGTTTTCCAACCAAATACGGTTGAACTGACACTTCCCCATATTAATTTGTAAGTAGATTTGAAGATAGGCTACATGAGCTGCATCTTGGTTGCTAGGTTACTAGCTGGGTGTTCTCCAATAAGGGGCCGGGGGAAACAAAGTTAGTGATTACTGGTTCCATGTTGATTTAATTCAATACAAATTGTTGGGGGGAACTGAAAGGCTATTACCGCACTGGTTACTTTGCAGCCCGGACATTTCCCCCAAAACACATTTAGACGCTATCGCAACACAGAAGTACCTTTCAAATCCGATCATTTTTAAGACCTTCTGAATCATATTTAAGACCTTTTTAAGGCCTTAAATTCTGATTATCAAATTTAAGACTTTTAAGACTTGTTAAGACCCCGCGGGAACCCTGATTGTAACTTTTTTAATTGTCTGAACTTCTCCCACCTCTGACAATAAATCCTGAGTGGTTACCAAAAAAAAAACCCTGCTCTGAAGGTTATTTTCATTTTACAAATCCTGCACTCAGCTTTGCTTTCTCCAATATCATTGAAAAGCAGCACGATGCTGCTTCTTTTTTCGGTTTTCGCTCATTTCTTGACTTTTCCGACGCGCTTGCATTTAAATCCGGCTCCCCGTCTCCCCGTCGCTCTGTGCAGCTGGCCTGTACCACTACACATGCTGTGCCCCCACCCTTCTTTCACATAATGGTATGATCCTAGTGTGTCCTCGCATATGATTGGCCGCATGGTGGCCCAGCTAAATAAAGACCCGCCCCTGCCTGCAAGGATTCTCAGCAAGAGTAGGAGCGGCTGAAGATTCTGCTTTCCCCGACGGGAGTCTGCTCTTCTAACGGCAGCTCGCGATCGGCGTGTTGGAGACCTCTGAATTAAAGTATCAAGTCACCTCAAGTCTGAAGGCTCAAGTCCAAGTCAAGTCCCGAGTCATTGGTGTCCAAGTCGAGTCGCAAGTGTTTTGTGATTTTGTCAAGTCATCAAATGTGTGACTCAAGTCTGACTCGAGTCCAAGTCATGTGACTCGAGTCCACACCTCTGCTTAAATGTATAATATAATACCATAAAGATTCAGGCAGTAGGTGTATAGATTCACAATTAAAGTATTAGCCTACAGAACAGTACCACTTCCAGAGAAGAGATACAATTTGATCATTTTACAACAAACACTATATGCTCTTTTTAGGTTTTGAATAAGATTGTAATCCTGAGTTTCCCTATTATTAGAAAAAGTAAAACTAATCCGATTACATCTTTTCCTATGTAACTAAGGATTACACTTTCCTTTTTTTCTATACGATCTTGATTCGTGTTAGATGTAATCCATTACTACCTAAGTAAAAGTCATAACTTTTGGAAAATGGTCTCAAGTTATAAATGATGCCTTCAATCTCTTTCAGAGTGCAGACTGCTGCACTCTGCGCAGCCTGCGCTGCTGGCTTCCTCCAAGTTTACAGTAAAACAAACTGGTGGCCATTTAGAATTATTAATACTATTACTATTATTAGCATTAGTCTATATTTTGGTTGAAACTAAGCCAGGAAAAAAAAGAAAACATAAATAATAATACAAAAATATATAAATAAAATCGAATTTTAAAATAATTTTTGATTATGGAGACTGTAACGAATATTCGAAAAATCGAATAATCGCTGGCATCCCTACTCCACACACACACATACTCACTCAAACTTATATTTTCTCAGCCGCGGTGCTGTCTCGCAGACCCCACGCAGCAACCAGGGAACGACACCAGTAATCCAGCTCACACTGTCCGCTCCTTGAGCCTCAAAGGGCGGAGCAGCGAGCCCCGCAATGTCCCTCCAACACGGCATCCAGACCCCACGCAGCATTCTAACCTGTTTGTCCTTACTGGTGTCATTTCCTGGTTGCTAACAAACGCCATTGTAAAACATAATCACTGATGTTCCGCTGTAACGGTGGTGGACTAATCAGAGCACAGTGGGCTCATAGGGGGGGGGGCAGGAGCTCCAACAAGCCGTGTGGGACAGAGAGTGAATACACATAATATACAGAGATGCTGTGAGAAACCAAGTGAGTTTGGAACATTGAACAATGTAAATCTATTCTAGTAGACCTCAACAATGGAATTATGATCAGTAGAAATGGCCATGTCATGGGACCTTTAAAGATTGTCTGCTCCTTGAGCTCTGTGATCATCTATGTGGGCTCTAATCTGAGGTGCTTTAATTTGTGGTTTCTGAGGCTGGTAACTCTGATGTATTGATCCTCTGAGCAGAGGTAACTCTTGCTCTTCCTTTCCCGGGGGGGTCCTCATGAGAGCCCGCCTCATCATAGCATTCAATGGTTTTTGCGATTGCACTTGAGGATACATTCAAAATTCTTGCCATTTTCCGGATCGACTGGCTTTCATTTCTTAAAGTGATGATGGACGGACGGTCGTTTCTCTTTACTGGGTTGAGTCTTCTTGCCATGATATGGATTACAACAGCAGTCAAATAGGGCTTTCCACTGTGCACTAACTCTACCTCTGCACAACACAACTGATGGTCTCAAACACATTAAGAAGGCAAGTTATTCCACACATTGACTCTTGACAAGGCGCACGTGTTAATTGAAAACCATTCCAGGTGTCTACCTCATGAACCTGACTGAGAGAAGCCACGAATCATATTCTTGATTTTTGTAACACTTTTTTGTTAACTAGATAATTCCATATGTGTTCTTTCATAGTGTTGATGTCTTCAGTATTAATCTACAAAGTAGAAACAAATTAAAATAAACAAAAACCATTGAATGAAAAGGTGTCCAAACTTTTGACTGGTACTGTATGTAAAAAACACACATATTTTAATATTCAGCAGGTTCCCTCATCTATAATCATTTATACAAGCGCAACTTTGAACATGTACAGCAGTAAAATGCAACATACGAAATCATCAAGAAACATCATACATTAAACACTGACAGGGAACATTTGACTGCACCATCATTACTGTTACGTAAGAAGGTGCCGTCAAATGTTCTGATGATACTTGCATACTTTTACTTAAATAAGGTTTGAATGCAGGATTTTAATTTGTAACAAAGTATTTTAATTCTATACTGTAGGCGTGGTGTATCTGTGAACGATCCCAAATACAATTCATTGTTTATTGCAGCTAGTGCTACGCCAGAAGAAAAAACCCTTTTTCATTTTCAAAGGGGCTGGGCTACATAAGTTGAATTGAGACAACAAAAATCCACATTAAGTGGGACAAAGAAAGATAATGTGAAAATATAAAAACAAAGGCATTAATTAGGGCTGAAAAATGTCTCCCATTGTAATGGTGATTAGATTTTTAAATGCTAACACTTAACAGTTTGTGCTGACTGTGTGTCTCCTGTTTCCTGCAGACGTCCAGCAGCTGGTGGTTAAAGAAGAGGTTCTCCCTGACCAGCAGGAGTGGAGCACCAGTCTGGACCAGGAGGACCCAGAGCCCTCCCCACACATTAAGCAGGAACAGGAGGAACTCAGGATCAGTCAGGAGGTGGAGGAGGCTGATATCACCAAGTCCACTTTCACTCCTGACCCTGTGAAGAGTGAAGATGATAAAGAGAAACCTCAGTCCTCTCAGCCTCATCAAAGACAAACTAAACACATGGAAACAGAAGCTGATGGAGATGACTGTCGAGGACCAGAACCAGCCAGGAACTCAGATCCAGAGAGCAGTTTACAACCAAAGACTGAGGACCACACTGGAGACTCTTCTGAACCTGACACTGGAGACTCTTCTGAACCTGACACTGAAGACAGTGCTGATTGGAAGGAGACCAGAGAATCTGCATCAGGCTCAAACTCACTGAAAAATAGACATGATCCACGACGTAGTGCTAAAAAGAAACCATTCAGCTGCTCAGTCTGTAAGAAAGCTTTTTCACTGAATGGAAATTTAAAGGCACACATGAGAATCCACACAGGAGAGAAAGCACACAGCTGCTCAGTCTGTAAGAAAGCTTTTTCAAAGAGTGGAACTTTAAAAGAACACATGAGAGTCCACACAGGAGAGAAACCCTTTAGCTGCTCAGTTTGTACTAAATATTTTGCACAGAGTGGATGTTTAAATAAACACATGAGAGTCCACACAGGAGAGAAACCCTTTAGCTGCTCAGTTTGTACCAAATCTTTTGCACAGAGTGGAAGTTTAAATAAACACATGAGAGTCCACACAGGAGAGAAACCCTTTAGCTGCTCAGTTTGTACAAAATATTTTGCACAGAGTGGAAGTTTAAAGGAACACATGAGAGTCCACACAGGAGAGAAACCACACAGCTGTACAGTCTGTAAGAAAGCTTTTTCACAGAGTGGACATTTAAAGTCACACATGAGATTCCACACAGGAGAGGAAGAATAGAGCTGCAATGTTTGTGACAAAAGATTTAAATGGCATAATCGTTTCAAAAGATACAAGTGTGTTGGTCGTCAGCTGCTTCTGTAACTGTATGGGAATACATTTGTCTATTTTGTGTCCTGATGACCTAATGCCGTTACATGTAATACGTTACTCCCTAAGCCTGATTTCACCCACCTGCAACCGATTCACTAATAATCACAAATGTTCATTTCTTTGACCCCTTGACTCGACAACTTTCTTGTTTAATAATCGTTACATCTCCTCAGGACCAAGTTCCCGTGTCCTGCCTTTCACCTGCTGATCACCCACTGCTCATTTAACCTGTTAAGCCCGAAGTTCCCCGCCGGCGGCTACTTTAGTTTTTTTTGTTCACGACACTGTGTCTCAGGGGATCTTAATATTTAAGAACCTATTAATGTGTTATACCAGATTAACGGGAATTATCTCCGCTAACTGACGATATAAACTATTTTTACCAAAACAAAACACAAGTCTCATAAGAAGCATCTAAATGACCCCTGAGCGAAAAATGCTAACCTATTACTGCACCAATAATCACTCCTAGCTCCCTTATTACTTATCATAGGTGCACATCCAACACATAGTTTATGATCGCAAGGAGACACAGAATCTAACGGTGCCCACCTCAACACTGAAATATACAAACTCGCGACGTTATCAACAACAACGTACATCAAAACAAGTGGCGCTAGGTAGCCCACAACGCTAACATGGCTTACCTTCGTCTTTGTCTGGTCTAAACTGGTCTTCAATGGCATTAAAACGATGAAAACGATGGTGTAGTTAATCCATAGGTTAATCCAATGTGTCTGTGTCACTTTGAAATATTCAGATAATCTATAAGCAATAAAACAGTTTTTCCGTTGCTTGATATCAGAGCAGGATATTTCTCCCCTCTGCTGCAAGCTAGAATGCGCAGAGACGCTACCTTTTCTTTAACATGAGTGTGTGCGGGACGATTTCCCTTGGATTCTATTGCCTCGAACGGTCAGAAAGAGATGTCACATGTCAAAATTGAACAAGGGGGGCCAGAGATATGGAAAATCCACCCAAATGGCCCCAGAAGAGGTTTTCTTTGCTAAATCTGTCTACAAAGGTCAAATATCACTTGTTTTGCATCAATCCTGATACAGGGTACTTATTATATGTTGTACTTTGGATTCCTAAAGCTTTTAGTCTACTAACCAGTCTACTGATCAGATCACAGCAGGCTATCATCCAAGGTTAGTTTTCACTATAAGTACAACATATTTTTTGGACAGACACTACAATTTACAGTTTTTTGCCATGTTCAATCTGAATTTTCTTTAAAATAAAAAACATCTATATTGATTCTGACTTTTCTACATCCAACTCACAGGTTTATCATTACTTTGAGAAAAAAAATATTAATTTAACCCTTTTAGAAGATATGGTCATTTGTTCTGGGAATGTCATTTTCGAGCCTGAGACCTGCAAAACAGGCTTGGGGCTTAACAGGTTAATAATCGTTACATCTCCTCAGGACCAAGTTCCTGTGTCCTGCCTGTCACCTGCTGATCACCCACTGCTCATTTAAGGTGGACTGACCTTTACAATGGACCAGCTAGTCTTAGTGTCTTAATGCAAACGTTTTGTAAAGTGATGCTAGACCAAAGACGTGCTGTTGGGTTGTGTGCTCTGCAGGACGGTGTCTGTACTCAAAGATTGTTGATGAAATGAGAGATTCACTCTGTTTTTGTTGTCCAAACGACGCCAACAGAGCGATATGTCTTCTTTCCAGCAGATGGCATAAATGTTACATCATCCAGTTCAACTGTCATCCACATATTAATGATTCAAAACAGCAATGTGTAAAATATGGCTAGTAGTTGACTATTTCAACAGAATGTGAAGAGGTTACAGTCTTGAGGCCATGTCCAATATGTTTATGCTTTGTTTGATTAAATCTACTGAAATGAGCATTCAATGACTCAATTATTCTGAATTACTGTCATTACATCATGGGTTTGCATTGCAATATTAGAACGCATAAAACCCAACTTTATTTCTTCCAAGTTGCGGGTGTTCATTGTTTAGAAGTCTGCTGTGTTTCGTCCAAGCTTCCACTTCGTGCTCCGATAATGCTGAAAGTATCTGTTGTATGCTTTACCTGCTCCAGTAACACAAGTGTAATTCACTGGACAGAGATAAGAGATAGTGGATGGATCCAGAGGAGAACCAGAAGATAGTCCGTATAGACCCTTCAGGTTCTGAAGATGATCAGGGATAGAGCTAGAAAAAAAATCCAAAACCGTGAATAGAGCTAGAAGTCCCTAGCAACCACCTTGGTAACAATGAAAACGTTGTATAGACACAATCTCCTGAAGTAATCTTCGTAATAACTAGCAAACTAAAGATCATGTACATCCACTGCACACATAATCTGAAATAACAACTCATATTTCTCTCAAATGACATCAAAACGCATTTTAATGGCCAAACTAACCTTAAAATAGGCATTTTACACCGAGAATAAAACGAATGTCGGCCATGTTTTTTTTTTTCCGCAGGGAGAAATTTGAAGATCATCAGATTTTCAATGTTATTATGAACAATGGCAGCTGGCCCATAGCGAGTGATAGGGCGCCGCCCTCCCTAAACCACACACAAAAACATTATTAATAATAATAATAATACAGATTAATTATATAAATTGTCAATATGTGTGTGTTTAAAATATGGAATGCACCCAGAAATATGTGTAAAATATGATTTAAAAATAATTTGCGCAATATGCTTTTCCTACACACTGTATGTCTGAAGTTCAGTGCTGGGGCGATGGAGCCCCATAGAGTCTCTGTAGCAGGTTAGCCAATTGCTGATTCAAGATATGAACATATGTCATAAACTGTAGCCCCCACATGTCAAACTCAAGGCCCGGGGGCCAAATCCGGCCCTTGGTGGATTTAATTTCGGCCCGCAGGAACATTTCTAATGACTATGAGATCTGGCCCTCCGGTATATTGCACACACACCTTCACTCCATCCTGAGGGTCTCCTCCTCTGCACCCAAGATGAGATGACAAGTATCTGAAATAGCATCACAGAGCAGCACACTGAGTTCAATGGATGTTTCCTTCTGCACTTTCTCTCTCACGACAACAGGACATGTTTGGTTTTCTCTTTGAGGGGAATAGTTTTTTTGAAGCTGTTGTTGGCCTGTGGGAAAATGTAATCATAAGAAATGACTCTGCAGATAGAGCCATAAGAAATGAATGCAACAGATTATTTAATGTTGAATGTTGTTTTTATGGGCAATAATTTAAGCTTCGTTAGTTCCAGGTTCCATTTCAATAATTTCTGCAATAAAACATTTAACCAGTCCGGCCCTCGACTAGTACCCATTTTTTTTATTTTGGCCCACTGTGTATTTGAGTTTGACCCCCCTGCCAATCAGAGTACTCAAAAGTAATACCAGAGAGGCGATTATTTTATCGCCCCGAGTAAGCAACTGCTACGCAGCTGGACGACGGCCACAGGAGGTGAGGAAACACAAGGAGGAGGGGGATAAAAAGAGGCATATTTTATCCAAAAAACTGAAGTTTTGTGGGGCTTTTGAGTTGGCTTTGCGTGGGCATGACGAGACTCTTCAGTCAGCACTTTCAGGGGGTTGGTGGATTTAGTTTCTTGCACACTGACCTGGAGGAGCACCTGGAGACCGCCAGCGTTTTTAAAGGCACGTCAAAGACCTCCACCACATTGATTTTAAGAATAAGAATAATTATTATTAGTTTATTACATCCCTTTGTTAAAAATCCCATGTGCCACACACACAGAGACACAACAAATCCAGCACCAGTCCCTTTGTATGCTGCTATGGACATGTTTGCACTCTCATTCGCACACATCACCTTTTCATATATCCTGCTCACGTGAAGTAAACAGTTATTTTGTGTTTTTTTGTAATTATTGAGTGTTCTTGTATTCTAATGTGTGTGTATATATAGTTATGTAAATAAGTTGGGGTATAGGTATGTATATACATATTTTATATATATTGTATATCCTTCATTTTATACCTCGGGACTGTGGGAAACAGTATTTCGATCTTTCTGTGTGTACAAAGATATTTTGAGATTCACAATAAAGTTGACTTTGACTTGATTAGAGAAACACTGCTGTGTTAACTCTCTGTTCTCTGTTGATCGCTGTTTCTAAGGATCATGGAAGCTACCAGCTGCTGCTGCAACAATCCCTGTTGTTCTCCTGGCTGTCACATCTCTCTCTGTCTCCCTGTGGATCAGGTGAGCAGATCTGTTCATCTTAATCGTTGTTTGTTAAATCATTGAAAGTCTGTTTGTCTGGTGTCAACATCTTCTTTTTCTTCATAAACTCTCCTGACCAGAAGAAAGAGGGCGTCCAGAGACTCGTCTGAGCCTGAAGAGAGAGCGGACACCAGGGAAGAGGTGAGAGTAGATGCTCACGTAATTCATCTCTTTGATTCTCCTCTTAGACGTGATTACATTCCAAGTTCATCCAGAGGTTTTCCTATCTGTTATCCTTTCATCTTTTCTCTCACAGCAGCATGTTGATGAAGCAGGGATATGTTTCCATCATTACCACAGCTGCTGTTGCTTTGGCCTTTTCTGTCCTGGGTCCATTCCTCTGTAAATGAATTACTTATGAATGTTAAAATGTGTATCTGAAAGTGTTTTCCTTCCTGCAGTGTGATCCTGATCAGCCGGAGCAGCAGGAGGACCTTCAGTATGCCAGCGTTCACTTCTCCAACAACCGGGCGGACCCTCTTTACTCCAACATGAGAGCAGCTCAGCCCCTCAGACACACGGAGCAGCAGGAAGTCCCGGAGTACGCTGCCGTCCAGTTCAGCAGTGCTGCTCCGAGGTGAGCACCTCCTCACACGGGAACATTATTCATATATCATTTAATTCCCTTTGCATTATTATTACCACTAAAATCTTATCATGTATCTCTCAGGACCAGAGGGCAGGACTCTGGAGAGGATCCAGCTGCCTTTTACAGCATGGTCAACAAATCCAGATAAACACAGCAGGCGTTGCATTTGAAGGATGATACTTCAGTTTTTTTACGATCACATTTCTATGTACACTGGGTACTCTCCATGAATGAGGCGATGAGTTTTCAGCCTAGTTCCTATTAATCTGAATGGCTCAAATTTAAAGATGTTGTTAAGTATTTCACTGCTTAATGTACTGAATTGTCTACACTGAAATATCAACAACTACTTGTTGGATTCTTTCCAAATTCCAAAATACATTTTGTTTTTGAAAAGCCCATTGGGATATTAGAGAGAAACATTTGTCTGCTGATCTAATTGCAGTTTCATTCTGCTGCCACTAGGTTTCAGTAAAGAGCCGTATTTCACTGATGGAAAACCATTAGCAAGAGCCTGTAAAGTAAATGTCTCTTTAGTGTGTGTACGGCCTTAATATTCACACATTCTTATTTATTTACTGAATCATATTCAACCCACAGCAGTTATTCAGGTGACTCTCACTTATTTATCTGACTTGAACCGAGTTTACTTCAGGTTAATGACATGTTGAATTCTCGTTCAGAATTTGTAACCATTAAAGGTCTCCTATCATGCTATCTTTAGGCAATAGCATAGGTCTCAGATATATACAAATATATAAAAAGCATGTCAATTAAGTGTTTTGCTCAAAACACCAAACAGATCATTCTAGCCATGC
The DNA here is from genome assembly GCF_902827175.1 of Gymnodraco acuticeps. Classification (NCBI taxonomy): domain Eukaryota; kingdom Metazoa; phylum Chordata; class Actinopteri; order Perciformes; family Bathydraconidae; genus Gymnodraco; species Gymnodraco acuticeps. The sequence continues at coordinate 10,228 of NW_022991254.1, forward strand.
CTCATATCCCTCTATTTCACTTCCTGTTTCTAAAGTGCTGATTCGGGTATAAAGCTTTTAAGAGGAGGGGTCTGAGCTCATGCGGGACCCGGCAGCTACTGTCTAAACTAAATGCTGCCGTGATGAAACTCCATATCATGGATTATCAAGGATTCTCTCTGAAACAGTTTGGAGCTCAAAGGCTTTCTCTCTTGCCGGTTATACCACAAGGTGAGTTCCTTTTTACTTCCTGCTTCTTCACACACATGCTCTCCAGTACAGGTTAGCTCTGAGTGTTAGCAATGCTAATGTAAACACCGACCATATTACGTCCAAAACAGTCGGGAATTGTTTCTGATAGCAACTTTCTGATAGGGCCGGGGGTCAGGAAAAGAGAGAGGGTCCTCCCGATGGCCAGTCCGGGCCTGGCGCTTCCTCCAGGTCTACAATGTGTCAAAAACAACAGGTGAGGAGAAAACAGTTATTGTCTTGCTAAAGAACAATGACCTACAGATCCAAAACATGCGCGGTCAAGGCTATGATGGCGCTGCCAATAGGAGTGGTCAATACAGAGGACTGCAGTCAAGAATACTGAAACACAATAACAAAGCCCTGTATGTGCATTGCCAAGCTCACTGCTTACATTTGGTCTTAGTTGAAAGTGCAAAATCAAGCCTCAACTTCATTACCTTGTTCAACCTGGTAGAGAAGCTCTATGTGTTTTTTACCAACTCTACAAAAAGACACACTGCATTTGTGAAATGCCAAGAGGCCCTGCACCCTGGAGAGCGTGTAATTCAACTGCAGAAGCTCTCTGACACACGTTGGGCATGCAGAGAGAAAGCCCTGAAGGCCCTCCTTAAAGTGATGAGTACTGTGGTCAAGGTCCTCACTGACATGACAGAGCAGGAGCCTCCAAGCAGGGCCAGACTGGGACAATAAGTCAGGCCGGGAATTATACACCCAGCCAGGCCACTACCAGTTTTTTGTGCCATTTTGCTGGATTTATTTGTCAACTTTTACAGCGTTGCTGCCCATAGTGATAGCCCTCTAAATCTACTACTCAAAAATAAACATATGGACATGGGTTACTATTTAAAAAAATGTGCAAATCTATTTAGGAACCTATTCATGTGAACATATTTTAAGTGGAGGTGGACCTCAAATCCTATAGGGGGGTCCTGGGGCATTCTCCCACGGTAGGATTTTTTTTTAAATGTTGGACTTAAATGCATCAATCTGGTGCATTTTGAGGGGGAAATAAAGAGACTACACCCATATGAAACAGTATACATTTAAATAATCATAAAAGCATAAGAACATGGCCATAACCAATAACATACTTTCCAATGTTGTGAGTGTGTCTGTGCTCCTGAACCAGCCTCTCCTGTCTCCCCCCTCTCCCTCTCCCCCTCTCCCTCTCTCCCCCTCTCCTCTCCCCCTCTCCCCCTCTCCCCCCTGCTCCTCTTTGAGGCAGCAGCAAAGACTAGTTTTAGCTCTCAACAAGTTTTAATAATTTATCTTACCTTTTTTCACCTAGTTAACATTTTTTTTTTTATTATTCATAAATATTTTACTAATCACTCCCCCCTCAAATGGAAATATGTGTTTACATAAATGGTGACCAAACAGTTTGAGACCCACTGAGAACTTAGACAAAAGTTAACTATCTAAACACTCAGAGAGTCCTTTACCTCACCTGAGCTGAGGTTATCAGTCTCTCAGTCTGACAGCAGAGGACTCTCCTCCACCTTGTTGTTGAACCTTATATCCGTTAGCGCAGCTAGCTAGCACCAGATGCTAACAACAACAATACACGTAACCGGTGCGCGCGCTTTATCTCGCTCGCTCGCGCCACACATACACTAACACACACCCTCCCGAGCTTGAATGACACACAGAGACCAATCGAGGGCATTAGTATGTGCTGTATGAAAGTGGCCATGTCGGCAGGCCACATCATGTAGACAGCCAGTCACCCTCTGTGAGGCAGAGTCAGACCCACATTTGTACAGCGTTGCGTTCACAATACATACATACAAAAAAAAATCCTCAGGCCAGCAGGCCATTTAGCAGGCCAGGCCATCGGGAAACCTCCCGGTCCTCCCGATGGCCAGTCCCAATTTTGAGGGGTGGCATCCCTGGCATTTAATCGCAGTCATAACAAACAATGTTAACTTGGAAAGCCACAATATTAATAACATAGGCGACATTATTGTGGCACATCAGTAAAGCCTTACATATAAATATATAAGGTGGCAGACATCATTTAATGAATTTTAACTGACAAATAACTGAATGAGTTTGTTTCACTCACCAGTAGGGGTACCAAATATATGCAGACTGCTGCAATTAGTACATTAATTAACTGTCTCATCGATGTTTGTCTAAATTAATATGATACTATTAACAATCATATTATTCCTATCAGCTGTCAATCACTGTTATGATTCACATATTCATTTATTATTGAATAAACTATATTTTTTGGAGGAGTTAATGATGAATGTTCCTCAAGATGCTTGCTCACTCTCCTTCAAATTTGAAAGACAAGTAATTATATCATGTATCAAAATTCAAAAGATTTAAAGGAACAGTTCAGCGCCCCACGACTTCACTGCAAACAGTTACAACCTTGACTTTACATCAGAAAGAACAAACATTAAAGAAGTGACTAACTGCATCAGTTAGGGTTAAAACAACGTGTATTCAGCTAAAACATAAACATCGCTGCAGTTATGATCCAGTGGAAGGTCCTCACCTGCTGGCCTAGTTAAATCAAAGTGGTTACTGTCTTTTGGCTGGGCAGTGAAGTTTTACACACCGTCTTATTTGACTTTCTCCGGACTTAAAACCGTCTTTTGGGAGCAGACCCCCTCAAAGAAAAAATATATATATTTACACACGTAAGGTCATCGTCTTAACAGTTTATTATGCTCATCGAGTCATCCGTGAGCAGAGCATCAAGTTGGCATGCCTATAACAGCTGAATGCGGCGATTACCATTTTGTTCAGCAAAGCGCCTCACAAACTGATTAAGATGAACAGTTTTAGTGCGTTTTGATTCAATGCTAACACAGCCAGACTTAACAGGCTCTTCTCTGTCATTGTAGATGTAGACTGTAAATACCTCATTCCTTCCGTGTACTTGGGTTTCGAATGCTTCTCGTTTTGCGGCGCCGTCCCCCCGTTCAAATGAATTTCCAAGCTCGCGCCAGGGCCGGGGGAGGGGTTACAAGGCTTTTGTCTTGTGCTGCATTCACTTGCACTCGGACATTAGAGATTTTCTCTCATAAATGTCCGATGAGCCACAACTTTTATTTCAAAACAAAGATGCCAACTGGGGTGGCAGCTGGGGTGGCAAGGCTATTGTTTAGGGTGGCAGTTGCCACCCCATGCCACCCCGGTAGATCCGCCCCTGGGTGGGGGGAGAGTCCTCTGCTGTCAGACTGAGAGACTGATAACTACAGCTCAGGTGAGGTAAAGGACTATCTGAGTGTTTAGATAGTTAACTTAGTCTCGGTTTGGTCACCATTTATGTAAACCAAGCGGCAAACTCTGGGGAAGAGCCGGGAAGCCAATACGGAAGTGCCACACACTGCAGTTCATATATTGGCCGATAGGGACTGACTGCAGAAAGGAGCAATTTCCATAGACCCCCATGTTAAAATGCCCAACTTTACAGCGGAAAAAAACATGTTTCTACCCATGGATGCAATAAATATTATTATGAATATAGTTAGGTTCAACCTTCATGATTATGGATCTGTGAGTGAATTGTTTTCTAACACGACCCTTTTATTTATATTAGGTCTTAATGTTTTTGCATAAATTAGGGCGTGGTCACATTGAGTGACGGCTCTGTCAAGTGACTGCTGCTGCTAGCTTCTTGTCTCTCTGCTAGCTGCTCCGTGAAGCTACAGGGACTCTGCCTGCTCAGTTCATCCAGGGAACACAACTTGAAGCCGGCCGTGGTTGTTTGTTCTTCATGCTTATATATCGGACTATTGTGACTCGCTCTGCGGTTAAAACAGACGGTGCATGAATGCGGTTTTGCGGTAAGTGAAATTCGAGTGCTTTATTTATGTGTTAATGATTTTAATCGGCTAGGTAATGAATGTTAAGGCTTGGTTTAGTTGTAAGCGAGTGGTAGCTACATCGGTGCTAACGATGCTAATCGTAGCCTACAAGTTAAAATCATAGACTGTATATAAAGGATAGAACGAAATAGACAAGTGTTAAGTGGGATAATACTGTTGAACAAACGGCTTCTGTTTGAGGTTGATAAAATAAGGTTACATCCTTGTAACTTAGAGAGATATTTTATTATGTAGGTAGAACTGTATGCATCGCTAAGGTTAATTTAAATTGGCTATGCTCAAGTATGTAGACAAGCTAATGTCGAAGTAGTGTATGTGAAATCAACCTCAAAATAAGATGTGTGTATATTACAATTAATGTAATATTTCAAGATGATTACTTAGATATTACAATATGGTTGGTTGAGCTGGAGTTCATTATTGAGCTTACACATTAACGTCACAGTCATCTGAAGAACGAACCCAAACCTTGTTGTTTTTATTAATTGCATTACCAAATGGGTATCAAATAAACAGTAAGCATTGGTAACACAACTTCCAAAGTTACAGTAAAATAAAAAGGACCCTGACTCGGACAATACACAATCCAACATGTTCAACAGAAGATAATCAGTTATATGGTTTGTACACATGGTACTTTACATATATATATATATATATATATATATATATATATATATATATATATATATCTCTGTTTGTTTAAGGTGTCCAGGTGATGCAGACAGGCTGGACCAGAGAGTGAGAGACAGAACTGTACTCCTCACAGCAGTGAACTTCAGCACAGGTACAAAGACTCTTTTTTTCATACTGTACAAAGAATCAAGAAATATATTGGTTTAAATGAATGAAGTATTGACTTGAATACACTGATATACATTCCATTAAACAATACTAAATACTAGATCACCTACACATCAGTTAAGTTGAGGGTTTTATCGATGCAAAAAGTTACATTTAGATGTTATTGTTAACAAGCAATATGAGTTCGTCAGCTTTCTAATTTAATGTATTGAAGGCAAAGATATTTAACACATAGTGAGAACTGCTACTATTTATCTCTCAATATTGTCTGTAAAAAACGTGGTAAAAGTGATTCTTTCAGTGAGACAACAGAGCAAGCTTCTACAGTTGCACTACGTTTTGATAACAGTTCAATATTATTTTGATAATAAAATATATTTCAATGTTGATGAACTTCATACTGTTCATTCATAATCTGATTGTCTTTGTAGCTCATTGTTGAAATAAAAAAAAAACATTACAATTACAAAATAATTATATCTACAGCCCCTAAACACACAAACACACCGCTTTCATAAATAACACACTTGTTCTGCAATAATATGTTTTATGTTTCCTGTCATTTTTGTTAGGAAAGGACATGCCTGAAAGACAGGACATGTTCTCCTTCTCTGAGGGTCAAGAAGAACATCCAAGAGGAACATTAAAAGCTGATGTTATGAGATTTTAAGACCAGTACAGGACATTCACTAAGAAACTACTTTTATTGTAAAAACAGTCAGCTGATCGAATGCAGCTATTTCCACATCTACACTCCATCAGCTGATTATTTATATTTGCCTCACTTTATGAGCTTCACAACATGTACCTTGTTTTGCAACGTCACAAATAAATGGGGCCAATCTTCAGTCAGATGTGAATGTGTAATCTAACATTTTCAGTAAGAATAATGGACAAAAGGAGTGCAAATACAAATACAATTTATTGAAATGTGAACCAAAAGTTAATCAAATGTTTTAAATAAAAAGCACATATGGACAGAAGGTGTAAACCTATTAAATGTATAAAACACATTTAGTCAAATACAGTGACAGACTAGGCCTGTGCAGTTGGTATCAGCTGTGCCCAGCATGGGCTCCTCCATCAGGCCTGGTCCTCCTCACAGAGGAAAGACCCTCAGTCCTCTCCAAACCAACAGACAAGATGTCCATCACACGGAGGTTTCTCCCTGAAGTCTCTGCTGCTCTCTGGACACCATGCTGTCTCAATCCGTCCACACTGAATATGAGAGGGGGAAAATGAAAATAATAAATGCTTTAGACAATAAGAAACATAAAGTTGACTGTTGAGTTGCTCAGTTTTTTTAGATACTAGTCAATACTATTACTGTATAACTAATATATCAGGTTAAGAGGCACATTCAAATAAAGATTGGTCTTTAAATAAATATTGTCTTTTGAATTGTTTGTCTGAAGTCAAGGATCTATAACTGGTACTTAGTACTTAGGTTATTATGCTGTTTGGAGGAGGCCTCACAGGTAAGAGCGCTAACTAGCTACCATCACATGTACCTTAGATTGACTTAAATGTATTAAACGTATAGTTAAGTGATATCAAAATATAAATAACTAATGTCATGCAAACATATTAATATTTGCTTGATTCCAGTGTTGAATTTAGCACAATTGCATACAAACGTTAAGGGGTTTTAAGATTCTGAAGTATTATGCTAAAAACTCAATAACTTAGATTATTATTTATAGTTTTGCTGAATAGTTTCATGTCCGCTTACCTTAGAAACGTAAAATGGGACGGCAGCGTGCAGATGGGGAGCATGTTAGCTTAGCTTGGTAGCTTCAGCTAGCTCTGGAACTTCCAGCTCGGTGGCAGCAGGTCCCGCCTCGGCTCCGCCTCGGCTCCGCCTCTTTGTCCTTATTTGGAGCAGGCTGGAGAAGGCGGGAGTTGAACTCTGACGTCACTGTCGAGCCGTTAGTGGCCGACTCCGCCTACTAAGGGCTTCACGGCAACTCTGCAGAATCCTATGGGTGACGTCACAGACCCTACGTCCATTTATATATACAGTCTATGATGTAAACACATATTTCCATTTGAGGGGGGAGTGATTTGTAAAATATGCATGAATAATAACAAAAAAAAATTAACTAGGTGAAAAAAGGTAAGATAAACTTTAAAAACATGTTGAGAGCTAAAACTAGTCATTGCTGCTGCCTCAAAGAGGAGCAGGGGGAGAGGGGGGAGACGAGTGAGGCTGGTTCAGGAGCCCAGACACACTCACAACTATAAATGAACCAAAAATAAATAAATAAACAAGTTTCAATGTTTTTTCATATTGTATGTTATTGGTTATGGCCATGTACTTATTATTTTATGATTATTTAAATGTATACAGTTATGTTTCATATGGGTGTAGTCTCTTTATTTCCCCCTCAAAATGCCCCCGGACCCCCCTAGAAGATTTCAGGTCCACCTCCACTTAAAATATGTTCACATGGACAGGTTCCTAAATAGATTTGCATGTCCATGTCCATATGTTTATTCTGGGGTAGTAGATTTAAAGTTTAGGGCTATCACTATGGGCAGCAACACTGTAAATGTTGACAAATAAATCCAGGAAAATGGCACAAAAGAAAACTGGTAGTGGCCTGGTTGGGTGTATAATTCCCGGCCTGACTTATTGTCCCAGTCCGGCCCTGCCTCCAGGTACTGCTGCTGGAGATGCCAAGATGTACATTAAAGCCATAGACTTTGAGTTTTTCCTTTGCCTTGAGATCGCCATCACTCCAGTCTTTGAGGTCACTGCACTTGCCTCTGATGCTCTACAGAACTGCGACATTGATCTGTCCACAGCATATAGTTTTGTTGATGGAGTGATGGACACCTTGTCCAACCTCAGGACAGAAGAACAGTTTGGAAAACAATTTAAGAGTGCCACTGAAAAGGCAGAAGCCGCTGGGATCAGCATCCCCACAGTCCCCCCATCAGCAAAGGCAGAAGAGGGTGCCTGCAAAGTATCTGCAAAGTACTAATGCAGCCACAGAGAGCCCTTCCAGTCAGTAAGACTACTATAGAGGGAAGGTGTACTACTTGCTCAGGAACTAAAAAGAAGATTTAGGGGAGATGGCGAGACAGAGTCCAGTAAAATACTGAATGCACTCCACACTTTGACCAAGTTCAACAACTGGATAGGCAAAGATCCAATGGGTCCTGACTCACATGCTTCACATGCTCTGTGAGTTCTATGGAGGGGAGGAGCAGAAGTTGAAAACAGAGCTCAGGGTTTTTCATGCCTCGTTCCCAAACACATGCACCATGAAGGGGATATTAAAAACACTAAGAGACAAATATCTTTCCAACACTGGTGGAAATGATAAGAACCTACACAACAATTCCAGTGTCAACAGCAACAGTGGAGAGGTCCTTCTTCAAGCTCAAGCTGGTGAAAGACACACTCCGAAGCCAATGCACAGAAGAGAGGCTTTCCTCCTCCTCCTCCTCCTCCTCCTCCTCCTCCTCCTCCTCCTCCTCCTCCTCCTCCTCCTCCTCCTCCTCCTCCTCCTCCTCGCTATTGAGAAGGACATTCCTGTTATCCACAGTGAAGTAATAAACATCTACAGGGACATGGCCCCCAGAAGGTTGCTGCTGTAAGGGAGGAAGGAGAGACAACAAGTGAAGACACGAAAAAAGATTTAACAACTTCCAAGTGCAAAGAAAGATACAAAGAAAATTAGTAACAAAATAAGTTAATACAAAAATATTTGATTTCAGATTTCAAGACCTTGTTAAATAATTTCAGTAAAGTTGCAGTATTTTTGCATGTTCTTATTAAATATTTTTGTTTTGTCCAATTAAATTAAGTAAATGAGTAGGAGAGGAGAGCAGAATGCACTAAGTGTAATTGTTGCAACTAAACTTAGGCCTACGTGTAGTTTGGAGTGTAGGTTGGTTTGCGTATTTATGTAGAGAACAGCCTTTTTCAGTTTTGTGTGAAGATTTGTTGATTTTGAAGTGTTATTTATTGTAATACCACACAAATAATTCAAAGGACTTAATGTTGTGCTAAAATAAACCAATTATTATAGCAATTAACTAGCAGCATAGAAAAGCTCTTGTTCGTAGTGTATACTAAAGAAGACCATTGTCTCTGTGTTAACTGATTATTTTTGTAGAATTCTGTTGAGTATTAAACAATTGCGTGAGTTTTGAGGGTAAGTCAGAGATACAACTATATATATATATATATTTAAATTGTATTTAAAACAATTTATTTGTATAAATGATTATGGGAAGTGCCCTTTTCCTCACTTGAGCCCCTGCCCTCCCAAAAGTCTGAGCACTTCCCTGCTGTGGAGGCCACATTCCTGAGGACAGGAAAACAACTGAAGCGGGAACCTGAGTGGCAAGCTGTAGATAAAGCCCAAGTGCACAAAATGGTGGAAAGAGCTGGTGGCTTATGCCTCAAACCATGGGTGCGGTCTGTCAAAGTGGGAGGCAAGAAACTGCAGCAGCGCTCCTGGGAGGAGAAAAAGCAACAGCTGTAAGTAAAACTCTCATCTTTCTAAATCAGATGAGAGAGGAGGACAACAAAGCCCTGGGAATCGGGTACAAAGTGGAGAAAGAGGAGATCTACATGTTGACCTCAATCAAGAAGAAAAAGAAAATGAGTGGGCAGAGGTCTCCTCCTAGAGCAAGTGAGACCTGAGATGCTGAGCCAAGTGGCTAGACTTTACGATCCAATTGGCTTAGTTACACCTGCCAAACAGGAGGGGGCCATCCTTGTCAGGAAGGCGTTCTCAGCAGTAATGACCAGAGCTCAAGCTGGAAGAAACCAAAGAGATGGCCTACAAGACCCACATAAACACATACAAAGGAAGAGCCGCTGGGAGAAACCTAGAGCCGATCAGACTCCTACCAGGAATCTCACAGGAAGGACAGTGAAGGATCCTGTGGAGGTGAACAGATTCAGCAGCCTTCAAAAACGTGTCAGGGTCATAGCCTGGGTGTGGAGAGCTGCAAGAACGTGGCTGGAGATTAAGGACCAGCCTAGGGCAGAATCAAAGTTGGAAGTAATATGGCACACCAGGAATGGAGATGTAGCAGTGGGAGATGTGGTGTGGCTGGCTGAGCAAAATGCCCTGAGAGATTACAAACTGGTGAGAGTGGTCAGTGTAAGTACTGATGGAAAAGGCATTGTAAGGGATGTAGATGTGAGAACCTCTCCCAGTTACCTGGTCCCAGCTATATGAAGCATGAAGTCTATGGAGGGTACAAAGGACAGCAATGGAAAATCCCTACCACAATTCTTCATAGGGATGTCAGGCGCCTTGTCATCTTACTTCCTGTTGAAGAACAGCAGGTGGTGAAGAAGAGGCGTAAGGTGAATAACTGGTGTGAGCTCTTTGGGTTAGAAACCAGGAGCTCAAGTGGGAGGTGTCGAGACGAAAGTCAATATGAATAATATCTGATAAAAACGGACGGATAAATAATTATTTGTATGTTTTTTTGTTTAGATCATTATTATTATTATTATTATTATTATTATTATTATTATTATTATTATTATTATTATTATTATTATTATTATTATTATAGTATTGTTCAAGACCAGGAGGGGTATTCGTTTCATTTTGAATAGCGTAGTGTACTTTTTCTAAATGAGAAGCGCCAGTTAGTAAAAAATATGAATGCCGCCTCCGGTTACACGGCAACAAAAGGGGCAGGAATTATGATGGCTGGTCTTTTGTTACCAAAGCCACAGAGGGAGAAGTTGGCGACAGTGTGTGTGAGGCTCCAGAGACGCCGTTGGTATGTTTCTCCGTTTTTTATTGCGTTTTGCGTTCTTGATCTGTTGCCTCATTGTGTGAGAGTGCTGTTGCGCAATCGACGGCTTTTACGCAGCGTGGTGTGTGTGCGCTCCGTTTTGTTAGTGTTGTAGAAGGGAGTCGGAGGCGGTGCATTGAAGGTGCAAAGTTAATTTTATTTAACAGCAGAAAACCACATGTTGCCGGCTTGAAGCCCGGGAAGCAAAGAGGAAGAAGCAAGGAGGGCACACAATAAGTACAGTCAACAACATATATGTCCGTGCGGAAACAATACCCCCAGCCTGTAGTTCCATGAGTGAATTATGTTAATTAGTTAATTAGTGATCACTACACAAGCCCCCCCCGAATTCAACCATGGACACAATCCTCGTGTCCGGGAGGAAGCACCACAGGGGCCGAGGAGGGTGATACCGCAGGCAAGGGCCGGGCCACGGAACGGGTCGTCGTAAGGGGGCCGCAGGAGAGGGTAGGGGCCCAACGGGCGACGTCCGAAACTGTCGAGGTGATAGGGGAGAGGCCAGACAGGGTCTGAAAAAGCGAGATTTTCCACACAAGGTCGACCGTCTGGTCGAACCTCCTCTCAGGCATCAGAAAAAGCTCAAAAGGGTCGTCCTTTCCACGATCCAAATAACAAATGGGCGAAATTGTGAGACGATCCACACGAGGTCAACCAGACTTGGTCGAACCTCCTCTCCGGCACCACCAAAAAGGGTTAACAGTCAGATGTTAACAGATGGAAGCAGTCAGCCGTTAGCTGCTAGCCGTTAGTTGTCAGTCGTTAGCTGCTAGCCGTTAGCTGTCGTCGTTAGCTGTTAGCTGTTAGTCATTGTTAGCTGTTAGCCGTTGTTAGCCGTCGTTGTTGGCTGCTAGCTGTTAGCCGTTGTTAGCCGTTGTTAGCCGGTAGCTGTCGTTGTTAGCCGCTAGTCGTAGTTGTTAGCCGTTAGCTGTTAACTGTTGTTAGCCGTTAGCTATCAGCTGATAGCTGTTAGTCGATGTCGTCGGCCCCCGGAGCCTCTGCTAGGTGGCGTGCCTCTATCAGGGAAGGTGCCACTGCGTGTAGGGGCCAGCACTTCAGCGGTAAATCGCCGGGCGGTCAGGAAGAACCGGTCAGCTTCTTCGGCTAAAGCGCGGGGCTCAACACTAGCCGTGTTAGCGAGCGCAGTCTGGACCTGCAGCCGCATGTCCCGAAGAAACAGTTCCATGAAAAATAAGTCGGGCTCTTCCGTACCTAACAAGTCGTGTATCGTCTCCATGTGGTCGGAAGGCTTGCTGTCTCCCAGTGCCGAAACTATGCGGGAATGGCGAGCGACGTCCTCCATTCCGCGTAGGGCGCACCGAGCCTCAGTCCGTGTGCACGAGGCAGCCACGGACGTCTCCAAAAATCTCCGTCAGTTTGTGAAAAACTGCGTTTCTAGCCATGTTCGGTCCAGTCTCGGAAACTTCTGCGAGACTTATGTCGGGGTCACCAGTGTAGTGCCGAGAGAAGGGAGTCGGAGGCGGTGCATCGAAGGTGCAAAGTTGGTTTTATTTAACAGCAGAAACCCACATGTTGCCGTCTTGAAGCCCGGGAAGCGAAGAGGGAGAAGCAAGGAGGGCACACAATAAGTACTGTACAGTCAACAACACATATGTCCGTTTGGAAAGAATACCCCCAACCTGTAGTTCCATGAGTGAATTATGTTAATTAGTTCATTAGTGATCACTGCAGTGTATATTTTTAGACAGCGCAGATGGTGTTCAGTGAGGTTTTCTGGGTTGCTTGGTTTCAAGTAGAGAAAGAGACTTTCTTATTCACTCATTTAAGTTAATGATGTTTTGTAGAATAACTCACAATTTATCATTTGAATTATAATACCCTGAAAATGGAATGTGACTGAATTATTATTATTATTATTATTATTATTATTATTATTATTATTATAAATAATGCAATGAGGCATACAAAATGTTTGTGATTTTGTTTGCATGTTCGCTAACATTTGTTTGTCCTCTGTGTTTGAAGGTTTTCAACCTGATGCAAATCTGATGGGAATCTGATGAAAAGTGTCTTATAAATAACTGCTGAGCAGAAAATAAAGACAAAAAGAACGAATCTGAGTTGACTAAGCGTCCTCTGTTGCCCTCCAGCCCCTCAAGTTTGGGCAAAACACTGAATACAGACCAAAACCCTGAAGAACATGACGGTCATTATGTCATTACATTCCTCCACATGTAAAGGCAACAGCTGCAAAGGCATTTGACTGCCACATGTTATGCAGGTTGACTATGGCATCTTTGCAAACTCTGCCGAGTCATAGGGTAGTGGTTCGGTAGAAAGTTGCTCCTGTAGTGGAATTACAAACACAATGTTTTTTCCGTTGTTGGACGCTGTTTTGAGGAGCCTTGTGGAGTACCCCTCGGAGTCAGTAGGAATTATGGACAGCTTTCGACGTCCACTACCACCAATTTTAAAATCAAAATAGGAACAACACAAGTGTGCTTTAAAACCACCTGACAGTACATACATTAATATTAGGGATATACGTATACAGGCAAACTTTAGTACTGTTTTATACAACTTGAAGAAGTGATATGAATGGTAATTCAAAGTAGGGCGACAGAAAACACATATGTGGGGCTTCTGAGTGTGAAAAACACAACACAGCATTTTCACCAATGGAGATGAGAACAATATTACCTGCTGACTTGAAAAACATCCAGCCTCCTTTCAATGTTTTCAGTTCGGGACATTCTTCCTCAACCGAAGCCATAGTCTTTAAAACAAAGTGAAATAACATACAATATTCAGCAAGTGATTCACATTTTAAATCATTGAGAAATCTTCAATACTGTTTATATGATTACCTCACTGTGCAAGAAGTTGTCCGGTAGATTTAGCATCCTCTTTCCAAGGCCAGCATGGGCAAGTGGTAGCTCTTCCGAGCCCTTAGGTGTAAACTGACTGGGTCCCGAAAGGACATATATATGAAAGTCCGTCCGTTTTGACGATGCAAGGAGCCGGGGTGGGAAATCGTCTTTTGCCTCTTGGCTGATCAGTACTGAACATACTTGGGAATTACCTGAGTGGGAATGACGAAAGGATATTTGAGACTAGACATTCTATTAAATGTATATTAAGATTGTTATATAATTTCCAAATCCCTGGCTTGCGTTGATGGTTTTGTTAACATAGTTTGAACAAATTGTATGAATAAAAAGCAAAATCATAGTTAATATTCTGTCGATACGAAAACAATCTTGACACTTAGCTTTATCTTACCAAAATATTTGTTTTGAAAACATTAATATATTGTGTTTGGGACGTTTCAAGGCAAGGGGCTGCTAAAGGTTTTAAAAGCAGTAATGGGGATATAGAGGATACAGACTATGGAAAAATGTTTTAAAACATTAACTCAACATTACATTAGAGTAATGCGAGGGGTGAGATCAAATATCAGATTTTTACACATCTACGGGATTAAGCCACAGTTTGATCTTGAACTGCCAAATGTAACAAAAAGTCTATTAAATCACCTTCTCATCTCCTGCCTCACCCTAACATCATTGTGGGATTGGACGCTGTCTACGGCCCTGACTGCTACGCTGACCGGTGCACCCTCTGCTGTGCTCACTTCTGGTGGAGTTGGAGTCGCAGACAGCTCCCTGGCTATTAATTGAACTAAAGCCTGTGCTGCTACCTCGACCCGAGGCGTTACACCTTGTCAAACAGTCAATTAATTTTCTCTCACATTCACTTCACTGCAACATTTTACTTGGTAGCAGAAGCACATAATAAGAATGGGGGATCGTTAGACCAACCAACTCGTTAGATCGTTAGACAGACAACGCTAGCTAATGTTACGTCACAAACGAAATAAATCATACCCTCGTGGGGGCGCGCACATGTGATTGGCTTAGTCTGGAGGAGACATCTGATTGGCTATAGATAGGCAAGGCAAGGCAAGTGTATTTATATAGCACCTTTCAACACAAGGCAATTCAAGGTGATTTACAAACATGAAAGACATTCAGACAAAGGCATTTAAAATCAGTCATTAAAAAGAAAAGATAATAAAATAAACATTAAAAGAAAAAATACATGAATAAAAAGTACATGAATAAAAAGTTACAGTGCAGTTTAAGATATGAATAGTTCACACAGAAGTTCCACTTTACTGATGAACACAACGGCTCAGTTTTAATGAAAAGCAGCGACAAAGAGAAAAGTCTTCAGTCTGGATTTAAAAGTAGTCAGAGTTGCAGCGGACCTGCAGGTTTCTGGGAGTTTGTTCCAGATGTTTGGAGCATAATAACTGAACGCTGCTTCTCCATGTTTAGTTCTGACTCTGGGGACAGAAAGCTGACCAGTCCCTAAAGACCTGAGAGATCTGGATGGTTCATCATTTAGTAGGAGGTCAGAAATCTACAGATAAAATCAATTACAAGTACGAATTGGGGGAGTCTCAAAAAACCCACACACGAATGCACAGCGATCCATGCACAGGAAGCGGGTTGTGTTTGCAGGTTCAGGGGATTTAAACGGAAAAAAAATATGTGTGGATCAAAAACACTTATGTAAAACTTTTTTCTGTGTTTGGATTTTATTTACATGTATATGAAACGGAACACATTTGTGTGTGCATTGAAAAACACAAGTGTGGATCCGCAAATACAAGTGTGAGTCCTTTTGCGGATCATGAAATACAAGTGTGAATCCTTCTGTGTGCATGTGTGCATTATGAGACTGTTCTGAGCCCATATGAATTCTTCTGTGTGCATGTGTGTATTATGAGACTGTTCTGAGCCTATAGTAGAGGGGGGGGGGGGGGGTAAAGGGAGTAAAGGGGGAGTCAGTTCAGTCTCACAGTCTCAGATCTCTGGACTCCGTCAGACGGTGAGTAACGTCTCTGTTACACTCTGTGTAATTATACTCACTGTTGTATACACTCTGTGTACTTATACTCACTGTTATATACACTGAGTGTTTCTCAATGTCGAGTACGCTTGCTTGGTAGTACATGTCTTCCGAGCATCTTGCTTCAAAGCGAGGCAAGAATACTTCCTGGCATTCCGAATACAGAGTGGAACAGGCTACTAGTCTACTAACTAGGTCTACTAACCCATCATCCAAGGTTATTTTTCACTATAAGTACAAAATATATTTTGGAGGGACACTATAATTTACAGTTTTTTACTATGTTCAATGTGAATTTTCTTTAAAATAAAAAAAACATCTATGTTGATTCTGACTCTTCTACATCCAACTCACAGGTTTATCATTACTTTGAGAAAAAAGATTATTAATTTAAACCTTTTAGAAGTGAAGTTATTGTCATTTGTTGTGGAAAGGTCATTTCGAGCCTGAGACCTGAAAAACAGGCTTGGGGCTTAACAGGTTGGGATAATATGGGGGGAGGGGGGGGGGGGGGGGCGTGGGGGCAGTACACATTATAGTTACTGGCCGTTTCTCAATGTCTAGTAAACCTGCTGCAGAGCCACTACTTCAAGTGGCTCTGCAGCAGGTATACTCGACATTGAGAAACTACCACTGTGAGACTGCTAAACAGAGGGGGGGGGGGTAAAGGGAGTAAAGGGGGGAGTCAGTTCAGTCTCACAGTCTCAGATCTCTGGACTCCGTCAGACGGTGAGTAACGTCTCTGTTATACTCTGTGTACTTATACTCACTGTTATATACACTCTGCGTACTTATATTTACTGTTATATACACTCTGTGTACTTATACTCACTGTTATATACACTATGGGTGTTTCTCAATGTTGAGTATGCTTGCTTGGTAGCACATGTCTTCCGAGCGTCTTGCTGCAGAGGCTAGGCAAGAATCCTTCCTGGCATTCGGAAAACAGAGTGGAACAGGCGAGCAATTGTGCAGGTGTGCGTCATATGAGAGGCCCCGCCTTACATTTTCCCCCACAGATTTGGGGAAATTGGTCCGGTCGCAAAGCATTGTGGGGATTTTAAGACCGCGGAGTCTACACATGCATGTGCAGCCTCGAAATGTCTCCATACGAAGTACGCCGGGCTCGGTAGAATTCCAAGTATGCTGGTGTGACGACCCCTGCTTTACTGTCCCCCGTGGTGTGGGTATGGCCCTTTAATGTTCTCCCTCTGTTTGTGTCAGATTTCTGGTTGTATGTGATTGGTAAAAGCTGGACTTCAACTATTGTGACGTTAATATATTGACTTTCATACTGTCTTGTTCAATCTTTCTCACTCTGCCCATCTTTAAAGTGTGCTTCTCAGGTACCTGGGTTGCTAAAGATGTGGCTGGTTGTTGAAGACGGGGATTGCTGTATGAAGGTGGTATATCACAATTATGGTTCTTTAAGATAGGGTGCCATAGATATATTTTTTGTTTTCTATTACTGTTTTTTTGTGTGTTTTTGTTTGGGATGGGGTTGCTTTGTTATGCCGGTGGTCCTAGGGACACCGACTTTAAGGGGGGGAGGTGTGACAACCCCTGCTTTACTGTCTCCTGTGGTGTGGGTATGGCCCTTTAATGTTCTCCCTCTGTGTCAGGACTGATTGAGGACACCTGGCTGCTGGCACCGGAGGATTTAAAGGCCTGAGCCAGAGTTTCGGTCTCTCTCTCTCCGCAGAGGACCTGTTCTGGGAGCGACCACTCTCGTTTATATTTTTGCCTTGTCTTTATGTTAGTTTTGGTTCCAGTTGAATTCTGGTTAATACATATATTTTCTTATATTTGTTCTTGTTCTTTCCACACTTGTTGTTATGCCCAAGAGCCAGGCCATGACACTGAAAATTGGAACAGTATTTCGGCGGCACTCAATGACGTAGTATGCTTGAAATAGTGGCTCTGGAGCAGCTTTACTCGAGATTGAGAAACACCCAGCGTGTACTTATACTTACTGAGAAATATATCAATACAAATAGAGTTATTCCTCTCGTGTCTCACCTGCTAACTCCTCCTAACAGCGGTTAGCCTGCTCACGGTGACACGCTTCTTCTTCGGTGGTTTGAGGTGTGTCCGCCCCCTGCTGTTCAGGAACCTCCTTCGTGTCTTTGACTACCTGATTTGCACTGCGCACGCGCAAGTTGGTCCGCCCTAAACTTAGAAACGATATCTTTAAAAAGTGTGTTGCTTTGTGATCACATCTGTAAGATAATGAAGTCAGTGAGAAGAGTCTCAGTGATCTGGCCCTAAAGCTGGGAGAGACCTTCCAGCTTGAGCAATGATTATAAGCAGGGTGCAGTCTCCATGTTCTCCATTTGAATCCCATATCTTGCCTTTCTACAAATATATCAGGGACTATGGTGTTAACAAATCCAAGAAACATTTGTAATGTATATAATGAGTGTGCCAACTAATAACTTTAATATGGGGTGGACCTCCCCTCCTCTGGGGGACGGGGACAGGGCGCATGCTCCCCAGGGAAGATCTTTTTAAATATTGAAGTTAAAAGCATCAACCTGGTGCACTTTGAGCACATTCAGGGATCTACTGTATTTCGATAATCAAAAAATCATTACAATATGATCACATCCAATAACAAATAGTTCAAACTTTTATTTGATAAAGTCCTAGTCTGCTTTATTTATTTGTATGTATGCATGTTTCACTAATCACTTTTTTTTTTTTTTTACTGTCCTATAGTACACATTGGAATGATTTCTTAACTTGTGTTTTACAAATATAATAAATAGATAAAGGTTTGCCTTGGAAATATGTGTTTATTGAGCTGTAGTTATCAGAGCCTCTCAGTCTGAGCTGTAGTTATCTCTCTCAGTCTGAGCTGTAGTTATCTCTCTCAGTCTGAGCTGTAGTAGTTATCAGAGCCTCTCAGTAGGAGCTGTAGTTATCAGAGCATCTCAGTCTGAGCTGTAGTTATCTCTCTCAGTCTGAGCTGTAGTTATCTCTCTCAGTCTGAGCTGTAGTAGTTATCAGAGCCTCTCAGTCTGAGCTGTAGTTATCCCTCTCAATCTGAGCTGTAGTTATCAGAGCCTCTCAGTCGGAGCTGTAGTTATCCCTCTCAATCTGAGCTGTAGTTATCAGAGCCTCTCAGTCTGAGCTGTAGTTATCAGAGCATCTCAGTCTGAGCTGTAGTTATCAGAGCCTCTCAGTCTGAGCTGTAGTTATCAGAGTCTCTCAGTCTGAGCTGTAGTTATCTCTCTCAGTCTGAGCTGTAGTTATCTCTCTCAGTCTGAGCTGTAGTAGTTATCAGAGCCTCTCAGTCTGAGCCGTAGTTATCAGAGCATCTCAGTCTGAGCTGTATTTATCAGAGCCTCTCAGTCTGAGCTGTAGTTATCAGAGTCTCTCAGTCTGAGCTGTAGTTATCAGAGTCTCTCAGTCTGAGATGTAGTTATCAGAGTCTCTCAGTCTGAGCTATAGTTATCTCTCTCAGTCTGAGCTAGTTATCTCTCTCAGTCTGAACTGTAGTTATCTCTCTCAGTCTGAGCTGTAGTTATCTCTCTCAGTCTGAGCTGTAGTTATCAGAGCCTCTCAGTCTGAGCTGTAGTTATCAGAGTCTCTCAGTCTGAGCTCTAGTTATCAGAGTCTCTCAGTCTGAGCTCTAGTTATCTCTCTCAGTCTGAGCTGTAGTTATCCCTCTCAATCTGAGCTGTAGTTATTAGAGCCTCTCAGTCTGAGCTGTAGTTATCAGAGTCTCTCAGTCTGAGCTGTAGTTATCAGAGTCTCTCAGTCTGAGCTGTAGTTATCTCTCTCAGTCTGAGCTGTAGTTATCATAGCCTCTCAGTCTGAGCTGTAGTTATCCCTCTCAATCTGAGCTGTAGTTATCATAGCCTCTCAGTCTGAGCTGTAGTTATCAGAGCCTCTCAGTCTGAGCTGTAGTTATCAGAGCCTCTCAGTCGGAGCTGTAGTTATCCCTCTCAATCTGAGCTGTAGTTATCAGAGCCTCTCAGTCAGAGCTGTAGTTATCCCTCTCAATCTGAGCTGTAGTTATCAGAGCCTCTCAGTCTGAGCTGTAGTTATCAGAGCCTCTCAGTCTGAGCTGTAGTTATCAGAGCCTCTCAGTCTGAGCTGTAGTTATCAGAGTCTCTCAGTCTGAGCTGTAGTTATCAGAGTCTCTCAGTCTGAGCTGTAGTTATCAGAGTCTCTCAGTCTGAGCTGTAGTTATCTCTCTCAGTCTCCGAGTCTCTCAGTTGAGCTATAGTCTCTCCTCAGTCCTGAGCTGTAGTGAGTATCTCTCTCAGTCTGAACTGTAGTATCTCTCTCAGTCTGAGCTGTAGTTATCTCTCTCAGTCTGAGCTGTGTATAGTTATAAAAGCCTCTCAGTCTGAGCTGTAGTTATACAGAGCCTCTTCCTGTCTGAGGCTCTAGTTTATCAGAGTCTCTGCAGTCTGAGCTATAGTTATCAGAGCCTCTCAGTATGAGCTGTAGTTATCTCTCTCAGTCTGAGCTGTAGTTATCAGAGCCTCTCAGTCTGAGCTGTAGTTATCTCTCAGTCTGAGCTGTAGTTATCAGAGCCTCTCAGTCTGAGCTGTAGTTATCTCTCAGTCTGAGCTGTAGTTATTTCATAAGAGGTGTAAAACCTGAGAGCATTTTAAATCGCATTTGAACTAAATGCTTGTATAATCTGTAGTTGCATTTGTATTATTGATTTAATGTGTGAACGAGACGATATAGAGAAGGTTAAGCTGTCATTATTAGGCTGTAATTAGTTATATACTGTTGGAATGGTAAGCAGGCCTATTGTTTTTGGATATTTGTGGAGTCAGGTGGTCCGTTTGAGTGTCCTTGGTATGAAAAGGTTTGAGAAACACTGCGCTAGTGGATTGTCAAAGGGGGATTCCCCCTTGCGGGAAATTATACAGATGGTTAGTCCGCCCCTGCAAAATGTCTATGCACACGTTATTATTAATAATTAAAAAATAATTGATAAAAAAATGTATAAATGTTTTTTAGTTTTTATTTTGTAATAATCTCACACTGAGTACACAGTACAATTAATACACTGAGTATATATACAAGTGTACTCAGTGGATTCAGTGTCCTTGTTGTATGTGTACTCAGTGTACTGTGTACTCAGTGTACTTACTGAGGGTAAAGTATGTCTCGCTGCAGTAATCCTTTAAGAAGTCTCGACAGACTGAAAATACTTCACTGACCTGCAACTCACTGCTAATATACAGTATTATATACAGTATTATATACCGTGCTATATACAGTATTATATACAGTGCTATATACAGTATTATATACATGATGTCTAATGTAATATAGAGAGTGTTATACACATTATATACAGTATACACAGTATTATATACAGTATTAGTACATTATGAGTATTCTCTCTTGTCCCCCTGCAGGTTCAGGAGGGAACTGACACTGAGATCCAGAAACTCCACATATTATTTATATTTATATTTGTCATCAGTATATAAAGTATTATTTGAAGACGTAGAGAGGAAGAGGAGGATGGGATTTGCTGAGCTGCTGGAGGAGGTGAGACAGTTTCTCTAACCCAGGGGGTGAGACAGGAGGTGAGCCAGTTTCTCTAACCCAGGGGGTGAGACAGGAGGTGAGACAGTTTCTCTAACCCAGGGGGTGAGACAGGAGGTGAGCCAGTTTCTCTAACCCAGGGGGTGAGACAGGAGGTGAGCTAGTTTCTCTAACCCAGGGGGTGAGATAGGAGGTGAGACAGTTTCTCTAACCCAGGGGGTGAGACAGGAGGTGAGACAGTTTCTCTAACCCAGGGGGTGAGACAGGAGGTGAGACAGGTTCTCTAACCCAGGGGGTGAGACAGGAGGTGAGACAGGAGGTGAGACAGTTTATCTAACCCAGGGGGTGAGACAGGAGGTGAGACAGTGTATCTAACCCAGGGGGTGAGACAGGAGGTGAGACAGTTTCTCTAACCAAGGGGGTGAGACAGGAGGTGAGACAGTTTCTCTAACCCAGGGGGTGAGACAGGAGGTGAGAAAGTTTCAATAACCCAGGGGGTGAGACAGTTTCTCTAACCCAGGGGGTGAGACGGAAGGTGAGAACGTTTCTCTAACCCAGGGGGTGAGACAGAAGGTGAGAAAGTTTCTCTAACCCAGGGGGTGAGACAGGAGGTGAGAAAGTTTATATAACCCAGGGGGTGAGACAGGAGGTGAGAACGTTTCTCTAACCCAGGGGGTGAGACAGGAGGTGAGACAGTTTCTCTAACCCAGGGGGTGAGACAGGAGGTGAGAACGTTTCTATAACTCAGGGGGTAAGACCGTTTCTCTTACCCAGGGGGTGAGACAGAAGGTGAGAACGTTTCTATAACCCAGGGGGTGAGACAGGAGGTGATACAGTTTCTCTAACCCAGGAGGTGAGACAGTTTCTCTAACCCAGGGGGTGAGACAGTTTATCTAACCCAGGAGGTGAGACAGTTCCTCTAACCCAGGGAGTGAGACAGGAGGTGAGACAGTTTCTCTAACCCAGGAGGTGAGACAGGAGGTGAGACAGTTTCTCTAACCCAGGGAGTGAGACAGGAGGTGAGACAGTTTATCTAACCCAGGGAGTGAGACAGGAGGTGAGACAATTTATCTAACCCAGGGGGTGAGACAGGAGGTGAGACAGTTTCTCTAACCCAGGGGGTGAGACAGAAGGTGAGCCAGTTTCTCTAACCCAGGGGGTGAGACAGAAGGTGAGAAAGTTTATATAACCCAGGGGGTGAGACAGTTCCTCTAACCCAGGGGGTGAGACAGGAGGTGAGAACGTTTATATAACCCAGAAGGTGAGAAAGTTTCTCTAACCCAGGGGGTGAGACAGGAGGTGAGAACGTTTCTCTAACCCAGGGGGTGAGACAGGAGGTGAGCAAGTTTCTATAACTCAGGGGGTAAGACCGTTTCTCTAACCCAGGGGGTGAGACAGAAGCTGAGAACGTTTCTATAACCCAGGGGGTGAGACAGGAGGTGAGACAGTTTCTCTAACCCAGGAGGTGAGACAGGAGGTGAGAAAGTTTATATAACCCAGGAGGTGAGACAGTTTATCTAACCCAGGAGGTGAGACAGGAGGTGAGAAAGTTTATATAACCCAGGAGGTGAGACAGTTTCTCTAACCCAGGGGGTGAGACAGTTTCTCTAACCCAGGAGGTAAGACAGGAGGTGAGAAAGTGTCTCTAACCCAGGGGGTGAGACAGTTTCTCTAACCCAGGAGGTGAGACAGGAGGTGAGAAAGTGTCTCTAACCCAGGGGGTGAGACAGTTTCTCTAACCCAGGAGGTGAGACAGGAGGTGAGACAGTTTCTCTAACCCAGGGGGTGAGACAGTTTATCTAACCCAGGAGGTGAGACAGGAGGTGAGAAAGTTTCTCTAACCCAGGGGGTGAGACAGAAGGTGAGAACGTTTCTATAACCCAGGGGGTGAGACAGGAGGTGAGACAGTTTCTCTAACCCAGGAGGTGAGACAGGAGGTGAGAAAGTTTATATAACCCAGGAGGTGAGACAGGAGGTGAGAACGTTTATATAACCCAGGAGGTGAGACAGTTTCTCTAACCCAGGGGGTGAGACAGTTTCTCTAACCCAGGAGGTGAGACAGGAGGTGAGCCAGTTTCTCTAACCCAGGGGGTGAGACAGGAGGTGAGAAAGTTTATATAACCCAGGAGGTGAGACAGGAGGTGAGACAGTTTCTATAACCCAGGAGGTGAGACAGGAGGTGGGACAGTTTCACCACCTGCCTCACCCCCTGTCTCACCCCCTGTCTCACCACCTGTCTCACCCATCTCTCACAACCTGTCTCCCCCTGTCTCACCCGTCCCTCACCACCTGTCTCACCCCCTGCCTCACCCCCTGTCTCACCACCTGCCTCACCATCTGTCTCACCCATCTCTCACCACCTGTCTCCCCCTGTCTCATCACCTGTCTCACCACATGGCTCCCCCTGTCTCACCACCTGTCTCCCCCTCTCTCATCACCTGTCTCACCACCTGTCTCACCCTCAGGCTGGGGGCTTTGGCAGATATCAATGGCTCCATGTGACTCTCATCAGTTTACCTGGTCTGATGATGGCCAGTCAGAACCTGCTGAACAACTTTGTCTCAGGAAGTCCCGCCCACCACTGCAGCCTACCGACCAATCACAGCAGCCGATACAACCTATCCCACTACCAGGTGACCCGTCTGTCTGTCTGTCTGTCTCTCTGTGTCCGTCCCTCTGTCTGTCTGTATGTCTGTCTTTCTGTCTGTATGTCTGTCTCTCTGTCTCTCTGTATGTATGTCTGTCTGTCTGTCTGTCTGTCTGTCCTTCTGTCTGTCTGTCTTTATGTCCATATGTCTGTCTGTCTGTCTGTCTGTCTGTCTGTCTGTCTGTCTGTCTGTCTGTCTGTCTGTCTGTCTGTCTGTCTGTATGTCTGTCTGTCTTTCTGTCTTTCTGTCTGTCTGTCTTTCTGTCCGTCTATATGTCTGTCTGTCTTTCTTTCTGTATGTCTCTCTGTCTGTCTGTCTGTCTGTCTGTCTGTCTGTCTGTCTGTCTGTCTGTCTTTCTGTCTGTATGTCTGTCTCTCTGTCTCTCTGTATGTATGTCTGTCTGTCTGTCTGTCCTTCTGTCTCTCTGTCTGTATGTCCGTATGTATGTCTGTCTGTCTGTATGTCTGTCTGTCTTTCTGTCTTTCTGTCTGTCTGTCTTTCTGTCCGTCTATATGTCTGTCTGTCTTTCTTTCTGTATGTCTCTCTGTCTTTCTGTCTGTCTGTCTGTCTGTCTGTCTGTCTGTCTGTCTGTCTGTCTGTCTGTCTGTCTATCTTTCTGTCTGTCCGTCTGTCCGTCTGTCTGTCTGTCTGTCTGTCTGTCTGTCTGTCTATCTTTCTATATGTCTGTCTGTCTTTCTGTCTGTCTATCTGTCTGTCTGTCTGTCTTTCTTTCTGTCTGTCTCTCTGTCTCTCTGTCTGTCTATCTGTGTGTCTGTCTGTCTGTCTTTCTGTCTGTCCGTCTGTCTATCTATCTGTCTGTCTGTCTGTCTGTCTGTCTGTCTGTCTGTCTGTCTGTCTTTCTGTCTGTCTGTCTGTATGTCTCTCTTTCTGTCTGTCTGTCTTTCTGTCTTTCTGTCTGTCTTTCTGTCTTTCTGTCCGTCTATATGTCTGTCTGTCTGTCTTTCTGTCTGTCTGTCTTTCTGTATTTCTGTCTGTCTGTCCGTCTATATGTCTGTCTGTCTTTCTTTCTGTATGTCTCTCTGTCTTTCTGTCTGTCTGTCTATCTGTCTGTCTGTCTGTCTGTCTGTCTTTCTGTCTGTCCGTCTGTCCTTCTGTCTTTCTGTCTGTCTGTCTTTCTTTCTGTATGTCTCTCTGTCTCTCTGTCTGTATGTCTTTCTGTCTGTCCGTCTGTCTTTCTGTCTGTCTGGGGAGGCGTGTGGTGCATTGGGTTGTGAGTTGGTATTCGGATCAGGAGGTCACAGGTTCAAACCCCACTGCAGTCAGCATGTCGTTGTGTCCCTGGGCAAGACACTTCACCCCAAATTGCTCCTGTGGGGATTGCCCACAGTATTGAGTATGTAAGTCGCTTTGGATAGAAGCGTCTAACAAGTGACATGTAATGTAATGTCTCTCTATCTTTCTGTCCGTCTGTCCGTCTGTCTCTCTGA
This sequence comes from Gymnodraco acuticeps, assembly GCF_902827175.1. Taxonomy (NCBI): domain Eukaryota; kingdom Metazoa; phylum Chordata; class Actinopteri; order Perciformes; family Bathydraconidae; genus Gymnodraco; species Gymnodraco acuticeps. The sequence goes on from NW_022991254.1 coordinate 35,404, forward strand.
ACCGGTGATAGTTAGATGAATGTGATTGGTAGCTGTCAATGAATGGATGGCTGTGATTTGTCGCAGTCACTGAATGAATGGATGTGATTGGCCGCTGACACTGAATGGATGGATGTGATTGGCTGCTGTCACTGAATGGATGGATGTGATTGGTTGTTGCAGGTAGATGAGGAGCAGCTTCTGAGGGCCTTCATCCCGATGGACTCTTCGGGAAGTAGACTGGACCGCTGCAGGAGGTTTTATTATCAATATCTTCATTAATATATTACTAGTGTTGATTGGTTAACCTCCCTGTGACAGTACTTCCTGTTTGTGTTGTTCAGGTTTGTGGAGCCTCAGTGGCAGCTGTTAGCGGCTAACAGTTCAGCTAACGTTAGCCAGATCCCAACCGAGGGATGTTTGGACGGATGGACCTACGACCGCTCAGAGTTTCTCTCCACCACTGTGTCCGAGGTCAGAGGTCACCATATCCATCTGGCTAACGCTAACCACGCTAACGCTAACCAAGCTAACGCTAACCACGCTAATGCTAACCACACTAACGCTAAGCATTATTTACATTACATATCATTTAGCTGACACTTTTATCCGGTGAGACTTACAGTCGGTGCAGAACCACAAAGAATCAAACTCTGACAACAGGAGCAGACACAGTGCATCCAGGAAGTATTCATACCCCTTCACTTTTTACACATTTGACATGTTACAGCCTCATTTCAAAATGGATTAAATTAATTTGTTTTCTCAACATTCTACACACAATACCCCATAATGTCAAAGTGAAAAAAGTTTTTAAAGAAAGGTTGCAAATCTATTAAAAATAAATACTCAAATATTGAATGTGCTTAAGTATTCACACCCTTTACTCAGTACTTTGTTGAAGCACCTTTGGCAGCAATTACAGCCTCAAGTCTTCTTGAGTATGATGAGCACACCTTTCTCTGGGCAGTTTCTTCTCTGCAGATCGTCTCAAGCTCCATCAGGTTGGACGGGGAGCGTCTTTGCACTCAAGGACATTCACATACTTAACCTGAAGCCACTCCTCTGTTATCTTGGCTGTGTGCTTAGGGTCGTTGTCCTGTTGAAAGGTGGACCTTCGCCCCAGTCTGAGGTCCAGTGCGGAGCAGGTTTTCATCAAGGATCTCTCTGTACATTGCTGCATTCATCTTTCCCTTGATCCTGACTGGTCTCCCAGTTCCTGCTGCTGAAGAACCTCCCACAGCATGATGCTGCCACCACCATGCTTCACTGGACGGATGGTGTTGGCCAAGTGATGAGCGGTGCCTTGCTCCATGGAGGCTTTCATGTGCCTTTTGCTGAAGAGTGGCTTCCTTCTGGCCACCCTACCATAAAGGCCTGATTGGTGGAGTGCTTCAGCGATAGTTGTCCTTCTAGAAGGTTCTCCAATCTCCACAGAGGAACACTGGAGCTCTGTCAGATTGATCATCAGGTTCTTGGTCACCTCTCTGACTAAGGCCCTTCTCCCCCGATGTTCAGTTTGGTTTGGGCGGCCAGCTCTAGAAAGAGCCGTGGTGGTTTCAAACATCTTCCATTTGCAAATGATGGAGACCACTGTGCTCGTTGGGACCTTCAATGCTGCAGACATTTGTATGTTCCCTTCCCCAGATCTGTGCCTTGATACAATCGTGTCTCTGAGGTCTACAGACAATTCCTTGGACCTCATGACTTGGTTTGTGCTCTGATATGCACTGTCAACTGTGGGACCTCATATAGGTGTGTTCCATTCCAAGTCATGTCCAATGTATTGCATTTACTACAGGTGGACTCCAGTCAGGTTGTGGAAACATCTGGAGGATGATCAGTGGAAACGGGATGCACTTGAGCTCAATTTTCAGTGTCATAAGAAAAGGTGTGAGTACTTATGTACATGTGATATTTCATTTGATTATTTTCAAGACATTTGCAAAAAAATCTTTAAAAACATTTTTCACTTTGTCATTATGGATTATTGTTTTTGGAATGTTGAGTAAAACAAATAATGTTATCCATTTTGAATCAGCTGGTCTGAGACCAGAGCTCCAGATAGAGAACCTGAGGGGAAGGGTTAGGGTTACCTAACAGCTAGCAGCTAACAGCTAACAGCCAACAGCTAGCAGCTAGCAGCTAACAGCTAACAATTGTCAGGGTTGCCAACTCTCACGCATCTGGTGTGTGACACATGCTTTCACTCTCAATCTCACGCTCTCACACTGCCCAATCTATTGTCACGCCAAAAACAAGATGAACCGGCGATCGTTTTTGGTTGGTTATTTACAATGTTGAGTTGACAGCTGCTCAAGCTGTCGATCCGCTCCCTCCCCGCCCCCACCACTCTTAACAGCGTTAACAGACAGCAGAGCAGTGGGAGCCGGTTGGTCATCCCCGACCCGTATTGCGCAGATCTCATATCTAGTAGAAATGATAAAAAGTAAAAGTCTGCTGCTTATTGTTCTACTAGGCCAAAATAGAGTCAAAGAGTATATGAGAGTGAGAGTGTGTTAATTAATATATTTGGCAATTTGGAGTAAGTCTGTAGATTTGTTTGTGTGTGTATAGGCCTCTCACAATCATTAATTTTGTTGGATACATTTTCCCGGAAATTATTACGATAAACGATAATATTGTCGGAACCATTGTATGACCATTTTAGACCACTGACAAGTACATCCTTTCAAACTGCTAGTCACATCCTCATGTAAATGGCAAATTATCGAGGTCAGAAAAGTTATCGAGTTAATTTTTGTTGATCGTACGATAAGTCAATTAATTGCTTATCGCGACAGGCTTATGCTCACAATAAAACAGTGGAAACAAACATGTGTTTGACTTTCATTAGTGAATGAAACTTTGTGCCCTTTATAGTCTGTGTCCAATATTGTGTATTTGCATATATTGTATATATATCCTATATATATGCTAAGGTCCCACTACTGACACGATAGCAGTCATTCAGTGCGCATATGTGTAATTAAACCCATCATATCAAAATCTCACTCCAGCCAGGTACCCAAAGTTGACAACCCTGCAATTATCTCTCACCTGTCTGTCTCTGACCTGTCTGTCTCTGACCTGTCTGTCTCTGACCTGTCTGTCTCTGACCTGTCTGTCTCTGACCTGTCTGTCTCTGACCTGTCTGTCTCTGACCTGTCTGTCTCTGACCTGTCTGTCTCTGACCTGTCTATCTCTTAACTGTCTGTCTCTCACCTGTCTGTCTCTGACCTGTCTGTCTCTGACCTGTCTATCTCTCACCTGTCTGTCTCTGACCTGTCTGTCTCTGACCTGTCTGTCTCTCACCTGTCTGTCTCTGACCTGTCTGTCTCTGACCTGTCTATCTCTCACCTGTCTGTCTCTGACCTGTCTGTCTCTCACCTGTCTGTCTCTGACCTGTCTGTCTCTGACCTGTCTATCTCTCACCTGTCTGTCTCTGACCTGTCTGTCTCTCACCTGTCTGTCTCTGACCTGTCTGTCTCTGACCTGTCTATCTCTTAACTGTCTATCTCTCACCTGTCTGTCTCTGACCTGTCTGTCTCTGACCTGTCTATCTCTCACCTGTCTGTCTCTGACCTGTCTATCTCTCACCTGTCTATCTCTCTCCTGTCTATCTCTCACCTGTCTATCTCTCACCTGTCTGTCTCTCTCCTGTCTATCTCTGACCTGTCTGTCTCTGACCTGTCTATCTCTCACCTGTCTATCTCTCACCTGTCTATCTCTCACCTGTCTATCTCTCACCTGTCTGTCTCTCTCCTGTCTATCTCTGACCTGTCTATCTCTCAACTGTCTATCTCTCTCCTGTCTATCTATCACCTGTCTGTCTCTCTCCTGTCTATCTTTCACCTGTCTATCTCTCACCTGTCTGTCTCTCTCCTGTCTATCTCTCACCTGTCTATCTATCACCTGTCTGTCTCTCTCCTGTCTATCTCTGACCTGTCTGTCTCTGACCTGTCTATCTCTCAACTGTCTATCTCTCTCCTGTCTATCTCTGACCTGTCTGTCTCTGACCTGTCTATCTCTCAACTGTCTATCTCTCACCTGTCTGTCTCTCTCCTGTCTGTCTCTGACCTGTCTGTCTCTGACCTGTCTATCTCTCACCTGTCTGTCTCTCTCCTGTCTATCTCTGACCTGTCTGTCTCTCTCCTGTCTGTCTCTGACCTGTCTATCTCTCACCTGTCTGTCTCTCTCCTGTCTATCTCTCTCCTGTCTATCTCTCACCTGTCTGTCTCTGACCTGTCTATCTCTCACCTGTCTGTCTCTCTCCTGTCTATCTCTGACCTGTCTGTCTCTCTCCTGTCTGTCTCTGACCTGTCTATCTCTGACCTGTCTGTCTCTCTCCTGTCTGTCTCTGACCTGTCTATCTCTCACCTGTCTGTCTCTCACCTGTCTGTCTCTGACCTGTCTGTCTCTGACCTGTCTATCTCTCACCTGTCTATCTCTCACCTGTCTGTCTCTCTCCTGTCTATCTCTCACCTGTCTGTCTCTCTCCTGTCTGTCTCTGACCTGTCTGTCTCTGACCTGTCTGTCTCTCTCCTGTCTGTCTCTGACCTGTCTATCTCTCACCTGTCTATCTCTCTCCTGTCTATCTCTCTCCTGGCTATCTCTCTCCTGTCTATCTCTGACCTGTCTGTCTCTCTCCTGTCTGTCTCTGACCTGTCTATCTCTCACCTGTCTGTCTCTGACCTGTCTGTCTCTGACCTGTCTATCTCTCTCCTGTCTATCTCTCTCCTGTCTGTCTCTCTCCTGTCTATCTCTGACCTGTCTGTCTCTGACCTGTCTATCTCTCACCTGTCTATCTCTCACCTGTCTGTCTCTCACCTGTCTATATCTGACCTGTCTGTCTCTGACCTGTCTGTCTCTGACCTGTCTATCTCTCTCCTGTCTATCTCTCTCCTGTCTGTCTCTCTCCTGTCTATCTCTGACCTGTCTGTCTCTGACCTGTCTATCTCTCTCCTGTCTATCTCTCACCTGTCTATCTCTCACCTGTCTGTCTCTCACCTGTCTATCTCTGACCTGTCTATCTCTCACCTGTCTATCTCTGACCTGTCTATCTCTCACCTGTCTATCTCTCACCTGTCTGTCTCTGACCTGTCTATCTCTCTCCTGTCTATCTCTGACCTGTCTGTCTCTGACCTGTCTATCTCTCTCCTGTCTATCTCTCTCCTGTCTGTCTCTCTCCTGTCTATCTCTGACCTGTCTGTCTCTGACCTGTCTATCTCTCTCCTGTCTATCTCTCACCTGTCTATCTCTCACCTGTCTGTCTCTCACCTGTCTATCTCTGACCTGTCTATCTCTCACCTGTCTATCTCTGACCTGTCTATCTCTCACCTGTCTATCTCTCACCTGTCTGTCTCTGACCTGTCTATCTCTCACCTGTCTATCTCTCTCCTGTCTGTCTCTCACCTGTCTATCTCTGACCTGTCTGTCTCTGACCTGTCTATCTCTCACCTGTCTATCTCTCACCTGTCTGTCTCTCTCCTGTCTATCTCTGACCTGTCTATCTCTCACCTGTCTATCTCTCACCTGTCTGTCTCTCTCCTGTCTATCTCTCTCCTGTCTATCTCTCTCCTGTCTGTCTCTCACCTGTCTGTCTCTGACCTGTCTGTCTCTTTCCTGTCTATCTCTCACCTGTCTATCTCTCTCCTGTCTGTGTCTCTCCTGTCTGTCTCTCACCTGTCTGTCTCTGACCTGTTTATCTCTCACCTGTCTGTCTCTCACCTGTCTGTCTCTGACCTGTCTATCTCTGACCTGTCTGTCTCTGACCTGTCTGTCTCTCTCCTGTCTATCTCTCACCTGTCTATCTCTCACCTGTCTATCTCTCACCTGTCTGTCTCTCTCCTGTCTGTCTCTCACCTGTCTGTCTCTCTCCTGTCTGTCTCTCACCTGTCTGTCTCTGACCTGTCTATCTCTCAACTGTCTGTCTCTCACCTTTCTGTCTCTCTCCTGTCTATCTCTCACCTGTCTATCTCTCACCTGTCTGTCTCTCTCCTGTCTGTCCTCTCACCTGTCTGTCTCTCTCCTGTCTGTCTCTCACCTGTCTGTCTCTGACCTGTCTATCTCTCAACTGTCTGTCTCTCACCTTTCTGTCTCTCTCCTGTCTATCTCTCACCTGTCTATCTCTCACCTGTCTGTCTCTCTCCTGTCTGTCTCTCACCTGTCTGTCTCTCTCCTGTCTGTCTCTCACCTCTCTGTCTCTGACCTGTCTATCTCTCAACTGTCTGTCTCTCACCTGTCTGTCTCTCACCTGTCTGTCTCTGACCTGTCTGTCTCTGACCTGTCTGTCTCTCTCCTGTCTATCTCTCACCTTTCTGTCTCTCTCCTGTCTGTCTCTGACCTGTCTATCTCTGACCTGTCTGTCTCTCTCCTGTCTATCTCTCTCCTGTCTATCTCTGACCTGTCTATCTCTCACCTGTCTATCTCTCACCTGTCTGTCTCTCTCCTGTCTATCTCTCTCCTGTCTATCTCTCTCCTGTCTGTCTCTCACCTGTCTGTCTCTGACCTGTCTGTCTCTCTCCTGTCTATCTCTCACCTGTCTATCTCTCACCTGTCTGTCTCTCTCCTGTCTATCTCTCTCCTGTCTATCTCTCTCCTGTCTGTCTCTCACCTGTCTGTCTCTGACCTGTCTGTCTCTCTCCTGTCTATCTCTCACCTGTCTGTCTCTCACCTGTCTGTCTCTGACCTGTTTATCTCTCACCTGTCTGTCTCTCACCTGTCTGTCTCTGACCTGTCTATCTCTGACCTGTCTGTCTCTGACCTGTCTGTCTCTCTCCTGTCTATCTCTCACCTGTCTGTCTCTCTCCTGTCTGTCTCTCACCTGTCTGTCTCTCTCCTGTCTGTCTCTCACCTGTCTGTCTCTGACCTGTCTATCTCTCAACTGTATGTCTCTGACCTGTCTGTCTCTCTCCTGTCTATCTCTCACCTGTCTGTCTCTCACCTGTCTATCTCTCACCTGTCTGTCTCTCTCCTGTCTGTCTCTCACCTGTCTGTCTCTGACCTGTCTGTCTCTGACCTGTCTATCTCTCACCTGTATGTCTCTCACCTGTCTGTCTCTCACCTGTCTATCTCTCACCTGTCTGTCTCTGACCTGTCTGTCTCTCTCCTGTCTATCTCTCACCTGTCTGTCTCTCACCTGTCTGTCTCTGACCTGTCTGTCTCTGACCTGTCTATCTCTCTCCTGTCTGTCTCTGACCTGTCTGTCTCTCACCTGTCTTTCTCTCACCTGTCTGTCTCTCACCTGTCTGTCTCTCTCCTGTCTGTCTCTGACCTGTCTATCTCTCACCTGTCTGTCTCTCACCTGTCTGTCTCTGACCTGTCTGTCTCTGACCTGTCTATCTCTCTCCTGTCTGTCTCTGACCTGTCTGTCTCTGACCTGTCTGTCTCTCTCCTGTCTGTCTCTGACCTGTCTGTCTCTCACCTGTCTGTCTCTCTCCTGTCTGTCTCTGACCTGTCTGTCTCTGACCTGTCTATCTCTCTCCTGTCTGTCTCTGACCTGTCTGTCTCTGACCTGTCCGTCTCTCCCCTGTCTGTCTCTCAGTGGGACCTGGTCTGTGGTCTCCGGCCTCTCAAACAGATGATCCAGACCATCTATATGGGGGGCGTTCTGACAGGAGCCATTGTGTACGGAGGGCTGTCAGACAGGTACAAACACACACACACAATACACACACACACACATTGCATATATATATAACACACACACACACACTGTATATATAACACACACACACTGTGTATATATATATATATATATCACACACACTGTATATATATATATATATATATATATATATATATAACACACACACACTGTATATATCAGTGTTTTCCCTATATACAAATAGCGCCGCTGCTAGGGGGCGTCAGCCAGGCATCCTAAATATATTTTCTTTACTTTTAATTTTTTATTAAAATAATAATAAGTGGCGACCCTTTTTCATTTTTTATTGTTTGTTATGTGGATTTGTAGTATTTGTGTTACTGTATGTTCAATAAAGGTGTATTTTTGCTAAATCTTGAGAGATTGCCACTGTATGTACTAGGCAGGGCCGATTTTTGGCATAGGCGGTCGCCTAGGCCCTAGGGCACCCGATCTGGGGGGTGCTGCGCTGGTAGCTCTGAGAGGGGGAAAACATTTTTGACCTTTATCGCTCATCCTAATTTTCGGCCTTGATGTAACAACATTCATAATTAAGTAAATGTAACACCCTTTTCACCTCGGTTACACTTTTCATTTGCCCTGTACGATGGGCGCTGTAAGTGATGAAAGTGGGGGATGTTGGCTTATCTGGCACCCGCAGCTCACAGCCAAAGTGCGAGCGAGAGAGCGAGCGAGGGAGAGAGAGAGGGCGCACCGGTACCGACGCTGTTGTTATTAGAATCTGGTGCTAGCTGCGCTAACGGATATAAGAAGTAGATGTTTCTACAACCAGGGTGGAGGAGAGCTCTCCTGTCAGACTGAGAGGCTCAGTGAGGTATAGGACTCTCTGAGTGTTTAGATAGTTAATTGTAGTCTAAGTCATCTCAGAGGGTCTCAAACGTTTTGACCACAATTTATGTAAACACATATTTCCAAGGCACTCCTTTATAATTATTAGGATAAATAAAAACAGGTTTGAAATCATTCCAATGTATACTATAGGACAGTAAACCAAACATATCGTTTAAAGTTGGAGAGATACAAAAATATGCATAAATAAATGTTAAGGTAAAATAAGATATGAATGAAAAACAAAAATAAAACAAGTTACATGTATTTGTTATTGGCTATGGTAGGTTATTGGTTATGTTCACATACTTATTTGATTATTAAAATGTAAACCGATCTTTTTCATATGGGTGTTTTAGAGTTGTACCCCCTAGGTCAGGTCTCTAGTAATTGTGTGCTCAAAGTGCACCAGATTGAAGCATTTTACTTTAAAATCTTCCCGGGGGGGGCACACCCCCGGATCCCCCTAGAGGATGTGATGTCCACCCCCCAATTCAAACATCTGAATACAATACTGAATACATTTGAAGCCATTTTTACGTATATTACCTATGTCAATAGGTTTCTGTTTTTGTAGTGTATTTGTCTTTTGTGGAGATCTTTAATTTATTCTTTATATATAAAATATCGCCTCAGGCAGCAAATTGGCTAGAACCAAACCCTGCCCCTTGTACTACTAGGCCTCAAGAGCCTTCTTGTGCTGGCAGAAACAAATCGGCGGGGTGGGCACTTCGCACGTGCACAAAAAAAAATGCCATGCACTCCGCGCTCAACATTATGCTGGGCCCACGTGCCTTAGCAACCGCTGCTATGATTCCATCCTAGGGAAACACTGGTATATATAACACACACACACGAGCTGTGAGCAGCAGCCAATCAAAAGTGTGTCCTCAGGTAATGGGAGGCCGGTCTGTGGCTGATCTGGTCCTACCTGCAGCTGGGGGTCCTGGGGTGGCAGCTCGGGCTTTTCCTTCCTTCGTACTCCACACTACTGCGCCTTCAGGTTCCTGAGCGGCATGGCTGTCTCTGGAGTCATTCTGAACGGATTCTCTCGGAGTACTGTCTATCTATCTGTCTGTCTGTCTGTCTGGTCGTCTGTCTGTATGTTCCTGTCTGTCTGTCCTGTCTGTATGTCCTGTCTGTCTGTCTTTCTGTCCTCTGTCTGTCTGTCTGTCTGTCGGTCCTGTCTGGATGTCTGTCTGTCTGTCCTAGTCCTGTCTTGTACTGTCTGTCTGTATGTCTGTCTGTCTCATTCTCTGCCTGTCTGTATGTCTGTCTGGTCTGTCTGTCTGATCTGTCGGTCTGTCTGTCTGTCGTTCTGTCGTACCTGTCTGGTCTGTCTGTCCTGTACTGTCTAGTCTCTGTCCTGTCTGTCTGTCTATCGGTCTGTCTGTCTGTCTGTCTGTCTGTCTGTCTGTCTGTCTGTCTGTATGTCTGTCTGTCTGTCTGTCTGTCTGTCTGTCTGTCTGTCTGTCTGTCTGTCTGTCTGTATGTCTGTCTGTCTGTCTATCTGTCTGTCTGTCTGTCTGTCTGTCTATCTGTCTACCTGTCTGTCTGTCTGTCTGTCTGTCTATCTGTCTGTCTGTTGTCTGTCTGTCTGTCTGTCTGTCTGTCTGTCTGTCTGTCTGTCGTCTGTTCTGTC